>NC_042493.1:100675107-100691872 GCF_005508785.2 Acyrthosiphon pisum
TTATATATATTATCAATAATCGTACACGTCTTTTTGACCATGGATATTATTTTTAACTTTTATAGTATCCATACATATCACACCGTGACCGGTATACAATTCGGTGTATATACGATATAGCAATGGTTTACAATCTTTTTTTGGAACCTTGTGCACAGTGTAGGAACCGCTGATATACATTAATTGTATACACCCACAGCAGTTTCCGATCGTCTTCGCAAGAACCCGAAGTCGGGAAAAATGTAATCGAACTTCATTGGTACGAGGCTGTTTTTGGATAGTGTATAGTGTACTTAATGTCATAATTAAATATTAACAATTGATTATTAGTATTATTAATTTGAACTTTTCTTTGGTGATATTATGACTGATGAGTGATGATTAGGGTTCGGATTTTAAGGCAATATAATCAATAAAAAAAAGCATTTAAAATGTAATAAAAAGGCAAAAATTGCATTTAATTTATATAAAAAAGCAATTCAAAAATATACTACAAAATTAAATATAATAACTAGTTCAAAAAAATACACTACCATGTATTTTGATAAGCTGTCTTCAGTAAAAAGTTGACGGTTTGGACTCAAAATATTTTTATAAATCGAAAAGCATCTTTCTACGTTCACTGAAGTTAAAAATTATCAAACGACAATTGCGGTCGACGAATGTGGACTGACGAACAATCTTGAATCTACGCATTATGAACACATTTTAATCTTTAAATAGGTAATACGGTTACTTTTATGGCCATATACTAAATACTCCATAAGACGGTAATGGATAGAGTATTCAGTGATATCGATAAATATCAAGCTCTTATCTATTTTTAGCGATAATATAATAAGCGATAGTATAAAATTATTAAATCAACTGAAAATTAAACACAAAAAAGGAATTTATAAGTAAAAAAGGCAAAAAAGGCAAAAAAAAATACATCCACCGTTTTAGAAATGAAATGAAACACATTTTTGTATAATTATCTTATTATAATTATTAAAAGAAAGGTTTTTGCCTTCAAATTCGAACCCTAGTGATGATAAATTGCAAGCCTGCGTATACACAAGGGCGTCCGCAGGAACTTTTCAAGGGGAGGGCAAAATATTTTATTTACATTTTTTGTCTCACTATCCTATTAGTTATGATTAAAAATTACATATAATTTAATATTATAATATAATAATAATTATAATATTTAATATTTATAGCTTAATCAATCATTGATACCACAAACTTAAAAAGTTGAAATTTTTGTAGGTATGCCATCTATGAACATTTAACTTTTTTATCATAAAGTAAAAACTGCAGTTTACACTGCAGTATTGCACTTGGTTCCTCCACTAAATCTCATAATCTATAAAAGCAACGTTCTCAGTTCTGACATTAATAATTAAGTGTAATAAAAATCACTTTGTAACAAAAAAAAAAAAAAATGATTATACCTATTTTAAATTTAAAAAAAGTTTATTTTGCGATATTTTATATTACAACGGTAATGATTGAGGTTAATATTACAATGCACTTTGCATTGTTTTCCAAATCTAGTGTTACTTGTTTTATATTGAATTTGTTGACGATTTTAAATTTTAAGGCCATTTTTTGCATTTTAAGATTTTTAGATCATTTTGAAGTTTTTTTTAAATTTTATTTTAAAAATTGCACATGTTTTTACATGATTTTTATAATAAATAATATATGATCTATAGTCTAAACCTATGTGTATAGAAAAACAAAAATTAACTTTCAGATTAAATAAGTAGGTTGTCCAAATGATAAGTCCTGTCCGTAAAACTGTTTTACAATAATTTAAAATGTATATTATAATTTATACAGAATTTATATCTTTAATATTAAAAATGAAAATAATGTAGTGCACTATTTAGAATTGTTGGGACATTTTTAAGTTTTTTTAGAACATTAAAATCATCAATAATAATTATGATAATCAACCCAGAAAAAGCCAAGGGAGTGCAACTTTCCCCCGTTGCCCCTCATGCGTATACACATATAAGACTAATTTTCTTAGGTATACACATAAATCCAAAAATAGGGATCCGGGTATGCGACGTTAACCCGCGTATTCCCTCAAATACACCACTTTTTGGAATATTCCATAATTTATTGTTGGCTGTTGTGTTAGTTTTATATACCTATGTAGGTACATGGTTATTACTTGTTTATGATCGGCTGTGCAGGTGGCATAAAATACGACGTTTTATATAATAATAATATTATTGTTATACACATTTTATTATACCTATAACGTATTTCTGCATACTGTTTCAGGCGAATATAGGTATAATATAATAATTATATTGTATATTATATTATACGTTTAATACTATACCCTGTTCCAAAAGAGAAGACACGAGGCGGCCACAGACAAAGCCGGTTTTACTACGTAAATCTCGTGTCTTCTCTTTTGGAACAGGGTATAGGTACATATTATTACAATATTTTGTATGTCTCACGAAATTACCAACGAAAACATATACGGGCGTGTATGCCCGCAGACGACGACTACAACTGCAGCTATACATAATATTACCTATGTATTATAAATTATAATGTAATATATTGGGCACCATTATCGATGTCAATTTTTTAACCTAATGTACTATACAGACAGTATACTGTAAACTCAATCAACAGGACGTCTCACCCGCATGTGTTGTATCGTCTTGCTCGATCTGACTATGCGTTTTGTCGGCGAACGAAATAATCGGTTTCCGATCGGTAAACGACTGCGACATATATAAATAACATAATTATTATCTACATTATTATATCGGTCTGAAACGCTGTTGCAGTTTGGTAGCGACGATACGTGCACACCATTACATTCATTTGTACGGTACCGTCTACACTTGCCGTTTTTTTTGAATTGACAGTTTTTTTTTTAAATTTCTATACTTAAAATATATTTAAAAAATATTTTCCACTAAACCATAAACATGTATTCAACTGAAAAATTAATAGCTGCGGTCCAAAACTATCCGTGTATTTGGGATATGACCTCTAATGAGTATATGAATGAGGATCTCAAATTTTCAGCTTGGTTAAAAGTAGCCGAAGCAGTATATAATTTGGAATGGGAGAACCTAGGAGCTGTTGAAAAAGAAGAAAAAGGTAAGACGATATTTAATCATCTATTATGATTATTAATAGGTTAAGTCAGTGGCGTATATTCAATTTTCTTCTGGGGAGGGGGGGGGGGGTCCAATAATTCCGACATAATATAGGTAGGTACTGATTTAAATGAAATAATATTTTATAGATTATAAGAATAGAAAATAGTGTTTTATTATATTTTAATAGGTATTTTAAATTTCATCGGCTAATTTTAACACAAGTATGTTTTATAATTTTAAAGTACAAAATCAAATAGTCTTTTTTTTACAAAGCTCATCGAACATTTCTTGTGGTACGAGAGAATCTTTTAAATTGTAGAAATATGACATTATAACAAAAATCGTCCATGTCACTCTCTAATCTCTGGACAGAAAATAAATAGGACGCAGATAAACATGGTCCTCAATGAATTATCGGCCAGTAAACGCCGCGAAAATTACATTAATGTTTTTAGCTATTATTACAAATAATATATTCCTTACGACTCACATCGGATCAATGAGCTATTATTATTATTTACTAATTTATTATATATTTCTTTGGTACTTACAGCGTAATAGATATTATCTATTTTATTGAAAAAATATTTAATATTATGAACTGTACTTGAAGCCGCCGCCGTCGTTCGGTAACGAATTACAAACATAAAGTAAACGGTTGCCTTGTTTACAAAGCAAAAATTAAAATAGATTATTAATAGCTACCTATAGAAATAGTTTATTGGAGAATGATGTGCGTCGTCAATTTCTTGCAATGTTCCGACTGCTTCGAAAATTATTGATGTTTATCTAATACGGGTATTTTATAAAGTGGTAATATATAGGTAGGTATCTACCTGGTACATACAATACAAGGAAAAGTTTAGGTACACAGCGGCGGCGGGTTTTTGAGTGTTAAACAGCGTCCGTTAACTAATTTTAAGCTATATTTCATATAAACATTTTGTTCACGGGAAAAAACCATGTCCGCGAAAGACTACATAAATCGGATTCAGCATATATGTAAGAGTTTATAGTTTTTTTTTTTGGATAGGTTCTGGGGAGGTCCAGTACCCCTGAGTTAAGCATGTCCCCAGCCCTCCCGGCTTTGTAATTTGAATAACTTTGGTAGGAGTTGAGCACAAACGACGGGATTAAAAGCACAAACCAGCACAAACGAAGCACAAACGATTGGATTTAATTTTGTTTCGAAATTCCCAAGTAGGGGGGTTAAGCATGTCCCCTGCCCCCCTACTTTGAAAGTTGAATAACTTTGAAAAGAGTTGAGCACAAACGATGGGATTAAAAGCACAAACCAGCACAAACAAAGCACAAACGAATGGAGGTAATTTTGTTTCGAAATTCCAATGTGGGGGGGGGGGCAGGGACATGGAGCTCCGAATACTGACTGTCGAACACTTGAATTCTATATATATATATATGTTGTATATGACTATAATATGAGATATGGGTATGTAATATTATCTTTGAAAATAACGACCGGTCGCAATTTCATCGATATTATGTGGCTGTGAACGTGAAAATACGATGAAAACGAATATATGTGCTATTAATAATAATATGCACTATAAGACTACAAATATGTATTGAATATGCATTAAATAAGTAAAAGTATGCAAAGTAAAATTAATGTTATTTTAATAAGAAAGATCTAAATCGGGGACAATGTTCATCAGATTTCAAAAAGCCAATTTCAATACATATATGAATTTTCATATAAATCCGTTCCCTAGTTATAACTATGTTGGCTTAAAAATAAAAATAATACATGAAAATTTACCACCCCTCAAGTTTCACCAGGAGGGGCAATAGCCCACCCTGCCCCCCTAAATACGGGCCTGATGTATATGAAATTTAAATTAACATCGACTACTGACAATAATACTATTGAAAAATATTTTTATAGTTGTAGAACTAAGACTATTATAGCTCTAAGACAGTTTGGAAAATTGGTTTTAGAGTAAAAAGTTTTAGAAATATCTATCCATTTATCTTTATTTGGTTTTTGACAAATCTGTAGGTTATAGAAATGACCTTAAAACCTGCCATGTCTTTCTTACAATTCCGTTTATTGTACTTTTTCCAATATGAAAGTCAAAATGCAACGCATCGAAATGCGTCTCAGTTGATAAGTATCTGTTAAGATTTAACAAAAACCTGTTTTTTAGTAGGTAATAAAATGTTTGGATATTTTTCCAGGCCAGGGAGAGGGATATGATTTTATCCAGTAGACCCACCTTTAAAGTTAGATGCTTAAGTCGGGTCACAAAAACTTTTGAATAATATATACAGTATACCTTTTGCCTCCCTCTCCGTAAATACGCCACTGGCATCATGCATTTATTATTGGAATGTTGTATTAAGATTCATTATTATGATAAAAAACGATTCTGAGGGAAGACTGTCTAACTTTTTGGTAACCAAACAGTTATATTTATATATATATATAGATTATTTATATTTATATATATTTTTAATATATTTTAACAATAATATTAACATTTTAAAAAATATTCATATATTTTAGTCTTCTCGATTATTTCAAAAAGAACTGAGAATTTTTAAACTACCTAGGTATAAGAAAATGTTTTCAATCACAAAAATAGAAAAAACACATCATTCTAAAATCAATACATTCATCGCTACGCTCAGAATCTAAAAATCACATTGTATATAAGATAGTGTTAATACGTAATATAAAATATTAATTATAATAATTTCTAATAATTATATTTAATTTAGCAAAAGAGTTAAAGAATAAAAAATGGAAATTTGTTCGTGATGCATATTTAAAGTATGTTTCCGAAGAGAAAAATATTAGAAGTGGATCGGAAGGTACAAAAAAAAAACCTAATGCATTCGCACAAATTATGTCATTTTTAAATACCACTACCAATAAAAGGAAGTAAGTACATTTTTTAGTTAACATTTTTTTCTAATTGCTCATTTACAACTATTCGAGATTAAATGTTTTTAATTATATTATGCTACTTTTACAAGTAGGTACGGTGACGCGTAATTTTCAGGAAAATGTTCGTCAGGAACAATTAAATTCAGGGAAATATTTGTCGGGAATGCTTTTGTGATTAGAACTAATAATCACTTCTTAGTAAAATTAAATTCGTGAAAATATATAATAGGAAAATATTTTAGAGAAAAATTATTCTTAGGATTGATGAAAATATAAATCAGGAAATTAATATTTGGGAAAATAATATACAAGAATTCAAAACCAGGAAACTAATTACATAGAAAATAAATATCGGAAAAATATTATGTGCTCAAAAAATTATCGGTGGGAATTTAAATATTAGGAAATATTTATAGGGGAAAGTAAAATTCAGACATAATACTTCCATGTGTAAAATATTTTTCATTTTTTGGAATTCCCGTGTATTATTTTCAAGTACCTATAAATATTTTTCTGATTTTAAAATTCCTATAACTATTTTTCCGTGTTTTACCTCTATGTTAGTACCTTTATTATGTAAATTTATGTTTGTATTGGTCAGTTTTACGCATTAGTTAATAGTTTTGACTTTTGACAAAGCCAACTGATTCCCACTTAAGAATTTTGTTGTAATTCAAAAAATATTAACCACAGGGAAAGTTTAAACATTCAACTGTTACTTGATTCGTAATTTTTAATACTCAATGATATTTTAAAATGTTTAAATTCATTTTTTAGCAATAGCCAGTTATTTATGCGTCTATATTAGTTATGAAAATCAAACAATCATATAAATTTAATCAATAATTTTAAATTATATTTTATTTTTAGAACAACTGAACATTTTGAAAATGCTGAAGACGAAACAGGAAGTCACAGTTTAGACGATATGGATGTTGATACCGTTGAAACACCAGCTAACGTGTCATCTACTTTTATTAGTCTAAATCAAACACAAAAAAAAAACAAAAAAAATTCAACCACTCAATTTCAAAATAATTTACTTGAACACCTAAAAAAAAATCAAGAAACTACATCAAATCCAGACATGAGCATTGTTATGTCGTTTCTTCCCTACATGAAATTATTAAATGAGGAGCAAAAATTAGAATTTCACCTTAACAGCCTTCAATATTTAAAAAATATTATAAAAAATCAATATCCACCCATACAACAAAACGTACTACATGAACCACAACCTCGGTATCCCAATCCAATTGCTCCTTTAAATTTTAATAATTATACAATGGACCAAAACTCATCTTCTAACTTTCAATATAATTCCAGTCCTTACTTAAATGCTGAACCATACCCATACTCATATCAAACTTAATATACACAACCTAATTATTATCCTCATAATATTCATCGTCCTTTTATTCAGACCATACTGTTAAATCCACACTCACGCCCACGTCATCGTCACAACCATCACAGTCAAACCAGACACAATAAACATTTTTATTGTATTATATTTTTTTATTATTTTATACAAAATTAAAGGTATTGTGCTTTGAAATTTTTAGTGATAATTAAAATAAATAATTAATTTTTATTTCAAATAATCGTTTTGATATAAGTACCTACTTAGTAATAAGTATCACTGTTCATTATTATATTATGCCGTTAGCGTATCCATTAGACGTTCTATGGACGACTTTTCTAAATTGCCTACATTCCGGTGATGATAAATATTTTTCAGTATAGTACCTATGTAATATAGGTAACCTAACCCTAACTACATAAATTGGATTATAAATATTCTACAAAAAACATTCATTTATATTCTTTTCATTTGTATTATTTTAGAAAATTCAACAGTATAAGTACTACTGAGTAAAATAATTATAGAACGTCCAACATACTTGTAGATCTTGAAACATTTTTGAATATTCACAGTCATAAATATAAAAAGGTAAGGCGCGATGGGGGGGGGGGGGGGCGTGTCGCGTAAGGCGTACAACGGTCGGCGGAAAAGGCGATTCGAGACTAGTGCTGGACATGTAATCCGGATAAATCCGTATCCGGATTACCATTCCGGATCAATCCGGATTGAAACAACCGTTATTAATCTGTTTAACCGGATTAAAAATTATCAATCCGGATTTTGATATGAATCCGAAATAAGTAATTCAATCCGGATTCTGAATTAAAAATAAAAATTCGTTTTTTACTAGTTATATTTTCATCATTGTATGGGGTAGTAATTTATTTATTTTATTATAAATCAACATTAAAGTATTAAACACCTTTATGGAAAATATAATAATATAATATGAATATGCATGTGATGCATAATAAATTTACATAGAAATAAAAAAAAAGAATATAGATTAATACAATAATTATTATTAAATTAGAATTAATAATTAATAATTAATATGACGAACAAATATATTATATGTTTATTATCCGGGTGGTTGAAGTAGATACTATATTATATTATCATACATATCATGATGTCTGTACTTTGTTGATTGTTCATAAACAAGTTTTTAAATTATTAATTCAGCTTTATAAATTAAACTCATTATACTCAGGTTTACGGATTCAATCCGTAAATCCGGAGAACGGATTTAATTCGTTAATCCTAAAAACGGATTGAATCCGAGAATCCAGTTAAAACGGATTGAATCCGCCAATCCGGATTCTGTATTTCAATCCGTGATCCGGATTAGGCAAGCCAATGTCCAGCACTATTCGAGACCCATCATCGGACCGTTGGACCGATGGCACATCGTCTGACGTTCAAATCATCGCCCGAGCGGCGCAACATGTATTCATATTTGGTCGTAATAATATAATACATATTTAAAGTGACATTCATAAAGTGTTTGTATTGTGTTTTTTTTCATCACCTCAATATAAACCGGACACTCCGACCGGACCACGATCAACCTTGATACAATCATCGGGTCCGCATCAATATATTATTATATTAACCATATTTTATTTACAATACACTTTAATTGTACTCGATATAACTATATAAGTGTTTACTGTCTAAAATCATCAAATTCCAAGTCTTGCCCTTTAAGACTGCTATATAAAATGCAAAAAAATGCATTAAAATGCTATGAAAATTAGGTATTATCTAAATGAGCGGAGGGGGCCGTGGCCCTCCCCCCCTGCGGGTGGCCTTGTCAAAATTCGCTCCTATTCCCCCGTTTGGTATTAATCGGATTATTCGGATACATCATATACCAGTTAGAGGCAATCTATCGATAGACACGTTTTTATGGTTACCGTAAATTACCACGTACGAGTAACATTGCTAATTACTGATGTTTATAGTAAGTAAATATCAACCATGCTATTGTGCTTTGATCAAAAAAAAGAAAAATATACATTTAATATACGATTAAAAGCAAGTATATAATTTTAATATAGATCACTAGATCAGGTATCAATGTACTTATAGAGCAAAAAAAGAGAAATTGACGTTTTTATATGAAGTTCATATTTTTACGAGAATTATATTCACTCGATTTCTCATGTAGTGATTTTGTTAATTTATAGTAATTTAAAAACGAATAACTGTAGATAAATGAAATTTAACTGAATGTTTATATTCTTATTTTCTATACACCGTTAAATTTTGAAAATATTTTTACTCTTTTTGAGCTTATTACGGACATTGTAAAAATACAATTTAATCTTTTGGGGAATAAAGCATGAAAATTTAATACAAGCTCCTAAAATATTGCTTAAATGATAGTTAAAAATATTAAAAATATATAGGTATGAAAATTTTTTTTATAAGCATTTTAATTTGTAATTTTGACAAAATTTAATTATTATTTTGTAGTTAAAAATGTATAAAATATTCAACTTTTATAGCTAAGGATTAAAAATTTAAAACAAGGTTCCAACCTAAGTATGTTATTCTGTAAGTAAAAAATCTCAAAAGTATAAAAACACAGTTTATTATAGTTATTTTCTGTTAAAATTTGGAGGAAATTACATATTAAACAACCAAGAATAACGATTTTAGTTATTTGTTGTAATTTTACAATATAAATTCAACTTCCCAGCTACCGTATTAATAATAAGTAATAAAAATATAAGTGTCATAAAATATCCACACTGACAAGTTGTCTCTACTCAGAATCGTTTTTCGTATAAAATGCTATTATATCAATGAATTCAAATTTAGTACCATCCGTTATAGAGTGACCCACTACTAACCTACTGTACAGCAGAGCGACATCCATTTACCCGATTTTTTGATCTTACATTAATGAAACTTATAAGGAACCCTGTATTAAATATCCAACCTTTTTTTTATCGAATATGACTTTAACAAAGTTTACATATTGCTAAGAATGTCTCAAGGCTATAATTAGCTCCAAAAGAATCAAAATATTTCGTAAAAGTCTACGTGTTTATTTTTTGAGTTACCCCAAAAAAATAAAATGAATTTTTCAAAAATTTGTTTTACATAAAAATTACCACTTTTTACACTTTTTCTTTGTTTTTCTTGACGCTTTCTCAAACTACTTGTAATTTTGAATTTTGACCTCCTATGAGTATATACCAACCAGATTCTATCAGAAAAGATGCTAATCTCGAAAATCAGAGCATTTTTATTTTTTTCAATCCAAAATTTTGTGGACAGACAGAAAAAAACACATCATTTTAAATTTAATACTTTCTTTTGCTCCGCTCAGAATCTAAAAGTAATAAATATATAATATTGAAATAAAACAATTGATTTTTTTTATGAAATTTTGGTTGTCATAAGATTACCACAATGATACTAACGACGGTAATTTGTTCCTTGAGTGTCTCATTCACAAATATTAATTATTATTATGGACATAGTCAGATAGATATAAACGTGATTATTTATTAATAATTTATAAATATGCAATATAGTAAGTAGCTAACAAACATAGAATTGTGTTTAGATCAATTCCAAAAAAAAAATATTATATATTTATACGATATTATAATGAAATTGACGTTTTCTAATGAAGTTTCTTCGGCACAAAAAATTTTGTTAGTTTATCTCAAAATGACTTAATTAGTACCAAAAGGAATCCATCCCAAATAGTAGGTACCTATATATGGATGTAGATAATTATTTTAATTTATTATTATTATTATTATTATAATTACATTATTAACAATTAACAAATATTACTAATCACTAAATTATAAAAAGTGTATGAATACAAACATGAATATTGTGTTTTGAATAAAAATTAAAAATATATATATTTATACGAGTATAACAGTATATGACAAAGAATAAAAACTATAGATTGCCATAAAAAAAAACTAAGACCTACATTTTCCCCTACGGTATTTTCACACGACAAACGAGTATATTATAATATAGATAGATTTTTTTAATATAATATAAATATAAATAAAATTATATTTTCGTATTTATATTACAACAAAAATTAGTTTGTGTTTTTATTTATTAAAAAGTACCTACCTAATAATAATATATTAATGAAATATACAAATTGATTATAGGAAACAAATACGTGTTAGATAACAGTAAAGAAACAAACGACAGTAATTTGTTCCTTAACTCTTAAGACCTAATAATTATTCACTAATATTTATTATAATATAGACGTAAATGCAATCGTTATTAATTAATACGAGCTGTATTTTTGGACTCAATAGTGACAGGGTTTACTACTTTACGCCAGAATCAAAACAACAGTCAATGGAATGGAGGCATTAATTTTCCCCCCAAAAAAGGAAATTTAAAGTGACACAATCTGCCAGAAAAATTATGGTAACTGTCTCCTGGGACAGGAAAGGCATCCTTCTCGTCGAATTTATACCAACAGGGAACACCATTAATTCGGCATCGTATTGTGAGACACTAGAAAAACTCCGTCAAGCCATAAAAAACCGACGACCTGGAATGCTAACGAAGGGAGTGCGTTTTTTGCGTGATAACGCTCGACCTAGCGTGGCACGCAACACAAAAGCGCTTTCTAGGGTGGACGGGAGGTTCTATGACACTGGCATACAAAAGCTTCCAGATAGGCTACAAAAGTATCTCGATATGAACGGTGATTATGTCAAAAAATAGTGTATAAATAGTATAATATGATTATGTAAAAAAAATTTTAATAAAGCACTTTTTTGATTTTTTATAATTAAGGAGACCTTACTTTTGGGACAAGTCTCGTATCACTAATAATTAGTGTGGAATACAAAACCATTTATAGCTACAAGGCACAAACTACTTAGGTATAGACTGGTAGGTACATTGTATTAATACTTTCTAATTAATTAGTGTATAATTCAACATGTTTGTAAACATAAATAAGTACATCGCGTCATTGCATGAATATACAATTTTATCTAAATGTTTAAAAAGAAAAAATCATTTTGTAGTACCTATAACATATTAATAGGTAGGTACCTATAGCTTAGGTATAGCCGATAGGTAGCTTATAACTATAACAAAACTTTTAAAAGTGTATGTAAATACAACTATTTATGCCTTAAATATGTCATATAATATACATAAAATTGTTATTACCTAACTTAAATAATTTAATTTGAGTTGGTAGGAATAACTTACAAGTTACAATTTTATTAACATGCAATTTCTAATTTTTTTTTTATATTATTCATTTAAATAAATATTGATAGTATATTACTATATTAGTAAAACTTTGTGTTTTTTAGTGTGACATTGATTTACTAGACATTGGCCAACGTCTTTAAGAAAATGAAAAAGAAATAATAGGTGTTTTTAACAATTAAACAAGAAAATGTTTGCAAATCTTTAATGAACAAGTGAAAGATTCTATAATAGAAAATTACTCACTACTATGATGGAAAATTAAAATGCATCTGACAGTACCTGACATCTATCTATAATATTTTATATATATATAAAATGACTATATTATATAAAATGACTTTTCCTGAGTGATTCATCATATGGAACTGCTGAAGCTATAATAGTATGAAATTTAGACAATAGTTTTTTTTTTGTGATTTAGGTACCCACTAAGAAATAATTTTTCAAAATTCAGCCCCTACAGGGGTTAAAAAGGGTAAAAGGGTTAAAAATAAAAAATATCACCTAGCTGGAACCACTGAAAATATTTTATGGTCCCAAAAACCTCTAAGAAAGGATTTTCCAAAAATCAACTTTTACAGGGGTCAAAAGGGTTAAAAGTGGAAAAAATTGATAAGCTGACGACCTGATTGATTCATCATCACCTAGCCAGAACCAATGGATGGAAATTTGGCATACAGAGAGCTATTATGACGTAGGCAATAGGCATCCGGTAAGAAAAGATTTTTGGAAATTCAACCCCTAAAAAGAAAAATAAGGGGTTGAAAGAATACAACAGGTGTGCCATCTATCAAACAATATCTAATTTAAATATACAACATTAGTTTTAAATCACATATTTTGTTTATGATTTACTAGTTAAAATACTATAAATAACAATTAATTTTTTTTCTGAAAATGATATATGTCATGATAGTATGGGTCTATGATGTTTATGGTACATCTTAAATCGTTTTATTTAATGGCAAGTGACATATTATTGGTTACAACCATTCGTAATCATCACCGGATCGTCGTATTATCAGCAATCAGCGTCAAGAGAACGCAGACAGTTAATGTTAGGCAACGTTGAAATAAACTTGTTGACTGTATTCACGAAATCGCAGTATTCACACTTCACAGTAATAATTTAATTATATTATAAATAACACAGGTACCTATCAATTGTGTATTGTGTATTGAATAGTATTGGGCTCAGACTTACTGTGCACATAAACATATAGGTACAAAATAAATAGACATAGTGTTAACGGATTGTATAATTTAAGTATTTCCTCAATAATTATAAAAAATATTTATGAAATATACACGTCATATGCACATGTATAAATGCGTAATCTTAGAAGCTATAAAATCTAAAAAAGATCATGGTTTAAGGCATGTATTTTCCAAAAAAAACTCAAAAAACATGAATAATTCCTATAATACGTGGGTCAAAGTAGCAACAACAGACCTATGAAGAAATGGACTCCTAGTAGAGAGAGATACTGAATTCAATATCTCCAGAGCGAGAAAAAGCATAAAAGAAGATATTATCATGAAAGAACAAATTATTTTCTATTGATCACCATAATATTATCCAACATTTACTTATTATTCCATGATATATTGCTTTTTTCTTTTATGATTTTCCCTTTCATGTACATATTGATAGCTTCCCCAGCACAGCCTGTTGCTGTTTAATTGTGTGACTCGTTCCGGGACGTTTTTTTGTGCGGGTGGCTCTACGAGTTTTGTCTCATTATTTTAATCTTCATGATTATGTTATTATTGTTATGAGGAAAAAATATAAAACAATATTATAATAGCTGCAGCTAATCGTCATCGTGGATTCGCATTTCCTTTATCACCTGTCGGTCCAATTATAAAATCATTTCAATTTTCTGAGTTTGACGCGCCGCCAGCCGGCCGATTAACTTGTTCGCCGCAATCCTCGTCTCGAGCACACCCATAGGCACACTGCCATAATAACATCGCCGATCGCCATTGAGTTTAGCCCACACGTCCGTCGACATAGGGTGAGTACGAACGTTTTTAACCACCAATCACGATCAAAGTGCCCATTGTGCCAACGTGAGTACGTGACCCCTTCACTTATCAGGTTACCCGGTACTACCAGTTTGCGTCTTTAAACATATTTTGGTCGTCCGTGCCGACAGGTGCGATTTAGTCGCTCCGAGTGGTATACAATCGGAAGCGTAGCTCATTCCCGAATTTCTCTGCATAGCATTTATTGGTTTTTATTCTCCATCAGGTGACAATTATCAGTGTAGCATTCGTTGGCATTTCCTGCCGAACTTTTGTCCATTGCCGAGTTAAAGTGACGACTCCATCATGGCCACCAACGGTCACGATTATTCAGAACCGGTGGTTTTGCCACCGAACGACTTGGACATGAGGACAGCAGAGGGGAATAACAACAACGACAACAACAATAATATCAACGCCAACCGGTTGTTCGTTGTATGGGACCACCTGTTAAGCGCTGTATACATGATAACGCTGTTCTATCAGTCGAGGCTTTTAGAATTTATGCTTGTATTAAAGGTAAACTTTTGCTTTATACCAAAGGTCGATGTTTACAATTTGTGTTTTTTGATTTTAGGCTGTTTTATTATTTATTTTACTGACTTATATGCACATGCGTTTATCAAAAATGACAGCCAATTGCTTGGAACATGCAATTGACGCATGGCCAGGAGACGGTATACTCCGAGTGGAGTTTATTCGAAGTTTTCAAAGCAGCCATGCAGAACAAACAGACGCGTTTAACGAATTGTTCACACTAGAAAATTCTTATAAACGTGAATACAAACTAAAACGTATAAAGAAAAATGAAGAACCAGCGCCATTGTTCAACAGGTTCACTAAAACTAATAGTCCTGAGTAAGTACCCAATAATTATTAATTTGTTTTATTGTTCTGAACATAAAACATGTAATTTATTTAATACTTACTGGGAGTTAATCCTCTGAAAATATACATTCTAATTGAAAAAAAAAATATATAATATTGATGGGTATTCAAGTTTCTAGAACAGATCCCTAGGTATTAAATATTTATGAACTGAATATTTGTTTTCAAAATCATATTTTATCAAACTCTGTTGAGTTGGTATATTATGTTTCTAAGGGCAGGTTACATAAAAAACAGTTTATAAATTTGTTACAGGCTCTGTCATTTATTTATTCTATAAAATTATGTATAAGATTGTGTTAGTATATATTTCTACATTCAATTAAATTTTTAATTCATTAAAAAGATGTTAGGTAAAACCTATAATTTGTATTTAAAAAAGTATACCTTTTGTTATTTTTGTAAAATCATATTTCAGCTATAAATTTATTTATCTCATAAATGACATTATATTTTATGTATCCATTTGGTTTATTTGTTTCTTGTTAAATGTGTCTTTCAACCTAATGGAAATACATAATATAAAGACTACAATTATTAAAAAGTATTTTTTGTTTTATCTAAGTTCAATATTATAAATTATTAGGTATAAGTTTTCATCACAAAAAAAAAAATGTAGGTCTGACTTAAATTAATATATTTTAAATATTGAATTATATAATTAAGTGATAATTAGATTATATATGTATAAGGTACAATAAATAAAGCTAAATTTATTGATTAATAGTAATAATAAGTATAGTATAATGTGTATTTTAAATATTATCTCATGACAAAATATTAATTTTTAGAAACAAAGGAGAGATTGATATTGAACCATCAACAGGAAAATTAGTTGATAATACTATTCGAGAGACTAACACCATAAACCCTAACCTATTCAACTATTTATCATCTAAAAATTATATAAATGTTGAAGGTAAAATTTGTTCTATTCAATTACAAAATAAGAATTTTCATTACATATAATATATCAAGGCTGGGCAAGTTAATGGTTTTTTTTAACTCAGTTAAGTTAAGTTAATATGCACCAATAACAAAAAGTTAAAAGTTAATACACAATTTTTGTTAACTTTTTATTAAGTTAAAAAAAAGTTAATTTGTTTATACAACGCTAACATACTTAATTTTTTCCAACCCAAAACTAAATTATAGACTATAGTGTTTATATTTTATACAGTGTTTCCATATTAGTTAAATTCGAATTAT
>NC_042493.1:100692117-100702805 GCF_005508785.2 Acyrthosiphon pisum
TAATATTATTTTTCTTAGTGTCATAGAGTGGTCAAGTGTTTTTGGCAGGTTAAGGTTAAATTAATTTCTGCAGAAAAAGAAAATGAATACAATTTACTTCTCATTTTTTATACTTTATATTATTAATAAAATCATACTATTACATTTGATTTGTTGGTAAATTTAAATATAACTTTGCCAAAAATAGTCAAAAAATATTTGATCCCTATTTGCATGACAATAAATTACCTATAAATGTACTAATAAATATTTATAGTTATATATTATATATTATATCAGTGGCAGTTTGTGGGTTTATAATGATGTTGTTCAATTTTTCAATCCTTGTTTTATATGGGTGATATCAAATATTATATTAAAAAATAAATGTATTTCATAATTATATGTGACTTATAAATAGTTCAATAGAAGTAAAGAGTTTGGTTAGATTAGGTCAGTCTCAAATATTTTATCCAGCAAAAAATAGTCTTGGGTAGGTACTTAATATCTATATTATATTCGCCAATAAATAATAATCTGTTTTGTTTATTTTATTTTCAGTATAATATTATGCTCAATGGAACTTTCTGATGAAATTGTTTTTAAATTCATGTTTGTTTTAAGTATAGATAAATTAATAATTATTTTAAGTTATAGCTTTCAGAGTCCTTTAATAATTGTTCGAATAATTTCACAAATTATAATATGGTTTTGTAATAATTGAATAATTGACAGTCACCATGAAATATATTTTTTACTTTTAAAGTGGTAAAGATGATTTTATCCAAACCACAAAATCAGGGGTTTTTCATAATTGGTATATCTAACATATATTATTTAAATAGTGACAAACATTTTTGATTTGTTTATTATGTACATTTATTTTTTTCTTGTTTTTTGTTTTTTTTAATTAGATGAAAAAAAAAAAATGTTTGGCAGTACCACTAATACGAATCATCATTCTACCAGTAAATCAGATTTTTTGACAGTAGAAGACTCAGCACAATTTTGTTCTACCAAGGTACTTATAATATTCAATTTGAATCCCTTTTATAGACATGGTAATAAAATACAAATATATTAATCTTTTTCAGTTTCCAAATAATTCTATTAGAGGTGTATTAGAAATCGATTCATCATTCCAGTCCATAAGTACCAAATTACCTTTGATCAACGACCAGAAAGGTATCTATATCTATATAATATAAGTTGTGAAATGGGCTTGAATGGGATTTGATAATGAAAATGCATTAAATATTTTTGCTCCTTATTTTTTAGTAATATTTTACAAAAATTACATTGTTGAATATTCATTGGAGCATGAGTTCTTGCTAATGTCACCCTGGGCTAGAAATCAGTCAGGCATTCCTGTAATGCTCGTAGGTCTAAAGTGTACCTGGGACAAGTATTTTGGCGGTTCAGTAGATAAGTTTTTCTTGGAATATTTCTTTGGTTACAATGAATTACTAATGTCCTCTGTTAAATCACTGTCTGTAAACGAACAAGAGAAAGGAATATTGAGGTAAAGACTTACGGTTGGTTGTAAATAATTTTAATTTATTACTATCATGGAGATAAAATTTATTGTTTAATATTTCAGAAATGTCATTACTGGGAAATATAGAAGGTTGACCCATTGGACGGATATAACGTCATACATTCCATCATTCTTCGTAATGCTCATATTTGTGAGTATGAAATTATTGTTTATTATGTACTGTGTAACAAAAAAACTCTTATTTTAATCAGTGCCTTAGACAAATGGGTTAAGTTGTCATCAACACTGTTATAAATTGAGGAGTATTTTTGGTATTGCAACCAGAAGGGGGTCGTGGTAGTAAAGTTGATCTAGTTGTTAATCAAAAGTACAACATTTCCTTACAATATTATATACTTTTTTAAATAAACAGGGAAACAACGAAATATTTACTGAACATTTGTTGTAATTCTTAAGTGAATAGAACCATGATAGTGGCTTGAGAAACTATTTTGCCAAATATTTATATAACTAAATTAATTTAATATTTCAATTCATCATTAAATTAATAAAAAAATGCTCACAGTCATAAATCTTGAAAATATTATAATACATGGTTCTTCCTAAGTTATTCTTTTAGAAATTTAAAATATTTAAAATACATATGCATGATTTTTATTTATAAGCGTTTGAAGTTCAAATGTTGACATAATTTTCGTTGACATGTGCCACAATTTACATAATTTGATATATGGTAACATATTCAAATTATTTTGACTCTTTATGATCTATTTATAGCCATGATAATATTTTTATAAATTTTGTTAACTACTTTTCAAATTCATAAAAGCTTTTCTTTCCATAGGTTAAATAAGACATTTTAATAGAAGGTGCCCAACAAGTTTTTATTTAGTAACTCTGTCAATAAAAAAAAATGTTCACTGAAAATTATAACCATGAGTTATTTTAAATTGTTGTTAATATTTTTTTTATTAACTACTTAGGTATTAAATTTGATTATTTATATAAGTATTCTAGGCTGACACAATGTCTCCGATCAGAATCGTTTTTAGTATACACTTATTTATCATTGAATTCAAATATAACACATCCATTACAACGACATGCTCAACAACTACTGTACAGAGTGGTACCTAAATTGTATACTTGTAAATTCAGATTGTAAATATACTAAATTTTGTTCAATAAAAAAAAGGCATATGTATTATACTTGTATATTATATAATATTAATATTACATTATATTATGAATTTATATAGGTACCTTTTATTAATTAATGTCTTAATATAAATTATTATTTAAACCATTAATTATAATTAATTTTTTTTTTTTTTCATTGATCATTAAGCCCGGCAACTATGGCCATTAGCTGTTTTTGTTTTTTGGTTTGTTTGTAGGGGAGGGTACTGTAGTTTTTGTTTACACGTGTGTGTATTTTTAGCAGATTTTTAGTGGGCACCCGTAGGTATCTGCCATGCCTGGGTGGGGGATGGCGGCACTTGTTCTTCGTACACCGTGACTTGCCAGAAGAAAAATGCCGCCCGGTGACCGAGAATCGAGCCGGCGACGGTAGCGCCGCAACCGACGCCTTAGACCGCTCGGCCACCTCATGCCCCTAAATATAATTTATAATTATAATTTATAATAGTGCAATATGGCATGTATATACAAGTAGGTGCCTATGCATATAGTTTGCATTGTTTATCTTATAACATCTATGTGTGTCATCTAATAGTTAAATAATTATAACATTCAAAATCATTGAATTTAAAACTAACAACTGTTACCAACAACATACCTACTTAAAAAAAAAATAATAAAAATAATGATAGAATAATAATTCTAAATTACATGCATATTTATAAAATATTTACAGGATTTTGATTGTAAAATATATTTGGAATATTATCATGTATTGAAATTAAATATTTAATAATTGCTTTGAGTAAGTTGGATATTCTTTCAAATATTTTTATAAATTCCTTATAGGTACTTATGAAATTTTTCATAATATATAGTTCTAGACAAATTGGTGATTTCAAAAGCAAACAACGATTTTATTTTTAAGTTGGGTATTTAAGTTGATTTCAATAAATATAATTTTTAAGATAATTTATTTTTGGACTGTTGTTCCTTCAATAGAGTATATTAGAGTTTACCCAGGAGTTTGCCGATGAATGACAAAATATTAGGTTTGGTGCTGGTATTGACAAAGCAATCTTTAAAACAGAGGATAACACTTTAAATAATACATTTATTATAAATAAAAATAACGTCAAAGGCTTATTAAAAAATGTTTTCTATCATCGTTTATCCAATAAAATTATTAATTAAAAAATACATAACTTAAGAATTTAAAATTGTGCGTAATCTCATGTTGTACAATCTTAAACTGATTTCCTAGCCACATTAAATGTTTGATGACTATTAATGACTTGATATATATTTATATTGTATATAAGTTTATTGAAATTAAACAGTTTGTATTTTTGTTTTTGATTTTTGCTTTCAGGCTTCATTAATTTCAATGCTCTTAACGAGTTCACTCGGAGTTTCCATAGGTAATCTATATTATTATTATGGTGTTTAAAATATATAAATAATAATTATTAAAAAAAAATTCTTTACATTTTTATGCAGCTTATATTTTTTTCAGGGGATTTGATGCGTCAAATAATTTTTAACGGCTCTTTGTTGACGGCGGGACCACGTTTGATTTTCGTCCTACTGGTTATGTTCGGTGAGTGAAATAAATGACGATAATAATAATCCGTCCTTGTGATTTTTCGTCGCACCCGAATTTTATTATTATTAAAACATTAATTAAAACCCTGTCAAACAGCGTACGCGTCATCGGAGTTCACTGACGCCTTGAAGTCCGTCCCCCCGAAAACATAATTTTATGCATTAACAATTAAGACGTACCTACTTTGTCAACACGATAACATTGTGCCATGTCCTGCATTGTGTGTGTGTGTGTGTGTGTGTGTGTGTGTGTGTGTGACGTGTGTGTGCAGCAATGATATTTCCGATGACGATTTACCTTGAGTTCACTTATTTACTGTTATTATAATAAATATTATTATTTAAATTCCCTACAGGTATGTGGTCCGTGTTGTTTGCCTTTATGCTAAAGTTTTTTAGCGACATCAAAATGCCGTTTTACATCATACTGACGGTCTGGGTAGCTAATCGATACCAAACCAAATATGGCCGTTGTCCGCTCACGCAAAAGCATTGGCCAAAGTGAGTATTACGTATAGGGTAATATAAAAGCTATTATTATTGACGTCGTATAATATACTATACTCTTCGTCGGGAGGGTGGCATTACAGAGACAGGGGTGGGGGGTATTTGCGAAGGAATCACACGAGAAAGTTGTCTCGAACAAGGGTGCATCATAGTTTGTCATTAAATACAGAAAATAAAGAGAAAGGAAGGGTCCGTTGCAGGACGAGGAATATGAACGCAACACTACGTGGGGATTCCATTGACTGGATGACAGGAACAGTAATGGATTATATACCAGTCACCAATATTTCACTTTTCATCCACCCCTACTCACTCTGTAGGTAGGCGTGTGTGCGTAAGTGTGCCAGCTAAGTCGTCTCTTGCAGAAGTGTAACTAGATGGCTAAAAATAAAACGGCGCCTATATAATATTTTATATACCTGTGTTTTCACCGTACATTTTCTAATTAATTTAATTAATTAATTTTTGGTTTTACCTGACCACAATATTTAAATTTTTTTTTCGTGTTTCTCAATAATAGAAGATGGCCCGATTTATTGAGTTTGTTTATAATATTTACTAACTATTAGATATAGTATTTAGTATTAAGTTAGTTTATATTGAGTTTGTTGATTGTAGGTAGATACTTCAAAAGTCGGAATAACTATTTCGATTAAAGGAGCACACAACACAAATAAAATGTTCTTTAAATTTTTTTTAAATATTTAATTATTGTAGATAGGTGTGGTTTAATGGCTATACGAAATGATATCGGTGAAAATCCGACGTAAAAAAAAATATTACTTTAAGAGATATTAAGAAATGTCGAATAGCCGCGTTACGTCATGGGTCCGGCTCATCGTATCTGCCTATCTTAACATGTAAAAGTTCCTCGCTTCACACAACAATTTACCAATCGAAAAATTTTGTTTTTGAAATTTAGTTTTCATATAATATTATGTGTGTAACATTATGTGTTTAAGTCGATAAAACTCAGATTTTCAATATAAAAACAACACAAATATATGTACCTACATTTACTTTCAAAAATAAAATTTTTAGATCAGTAAATTGTCTTGTGAATCAAGGAACTTTTACACGTATGAGATAGGCAATTACGGTGAGCCGTGCCCAATGACTTCACACGTCTTCTTTCTTGCTCACAAAGTAATAATTTATCGAATAATGTGATTATAGAAACGTAAACCCTATACCATTATTTTTAAAATCGAACATAATTTCAAATTAAACAAACTTATTTTTTGTGTTTTGTGCTCCTTAGTATACTATTCATATGATTATATATCATATAATCAGGCTATATCAGGGTGGTGGTGGATAGTGGTAACACAGCCAGCCAGCCAGGTCCCTGTATATATATATACGTATATTGTAATATTTATAGACACGGCATGTGTACTACTGTTGTGTGTACCTACCGTAGTACCTATATTGTATACAGTAAATAATCCTTATAACGGACCCCTATAAGACAAAATTCTCCGTTATAACGGGAAATAAAAAAATAGTCCCGGATACGGAATAACCTATAGTATGTGTCCCATATGTTTTAGTCTCTCTCTATAACGGAAACTCTTTTATATCGGAAAAATCAGATTGTACCGAGAGATTCCGTTATAAGGAGGTTTTACTCGTTATGTATTTGTATATTATGTAAATCGATTATGTTTCGGTTCCAGGTTTTTCTATCTGTACCACTTTTTGTTCTACGCTTACAACTATCGGTTCGACGCCCAGTATACATATTTGACTTTCTACTGTTCGTGGTCCTTTATTGAGGTAATACGAAATGTTATTTCACGATGTATAATAGCATAATATATCATAATATAGTACAATAATATAATAATGGGGGGACGGAGTGACCGAGCGGACTAAGGCGTCTGTTGCAACGCGCACTGACGCCGGTTCAAGACCTCGGCCGCCGGTGGCATTTTTCTTCGGGCCTCACCCGAGCATGGCAGGTACCTACAGGTGCCCACTAAAAAATCTGCCAAACTAACAAACACATACATACAACTAACAAACCTAACCCATAGTACCCTCCCCCACAGTTAAATACCACCAAATGGCCTAAGTTGCCGCAAGTTAATTAATAATTAAAAAAATATATATATATAAAAATTGTTAATTTTATACTCTAATAGCGTTACCGATCGATTTTGGACTTACGTGAAGTTGGCACCCCGGCATCTTCCGATCAAAACCCAATCAATATCATTTTTTTGCAACTAATTTGCAACAATTTGCAACACATTTTTTACGGTGCTACAGTCAAACATAGCATTGGTCTGCCAAATTCACGTGGCACCCCGAATCCTTTCGATCGGCTCCATATCCGCGTCAATTTTTCGCAACAAATTTTCAACAATTTGCAACGACCATAAAAAAATTTGCAACACATTTTTTACGGTGCCACAGACAAACATAGCATTGGGGTTTCAAATTCACGTGGCACCCCGACATCGTCCGATCGGTTCCAAATCGGTGTCATTTTTTTGCAACCAATTTGCAACAATTTGCAACGTAGATCAAAAAATTTGCAACACATTTTTTACCGCGACATGACCGAAATTCTGTTTATGGGTGGCACCCCGACATCATCCGATCGGCTCCAAATCGGTGTCATTTTTTTGCAACCAATTTGCAACGATTTGCAACGTCGATCAAAAAATTTGCAACTTAAAATCAAATTATAATATTTATTATGTTCCTAATTAAGTTAACTTTGAAGTTTATATCATCCAGAAAAAATATTATTTATATAAGTTGTAAGTTTGTAAAATATAGAAAATATTATTACTATAAAATCCCTATAGTCGTACAGGCCTTAAGTTACTTACCCACATAATAATATTCATCAGTACATTACCATCAAAATTATTATCACTCATTACCTAGTTATTTTAATAACTTTTCAATGAATATTTTTTAATTGACTTTTGTTATTAATTGAAGTCATGTTAATTTAATAGTATTTATTTACCTAATTTAAATTTAAATTATGCATTGAAAATTTCTATGACCTTAATTTTTAGTTTAATTGAAAAATAATTCTTCATCTATGATATTTCAACAAAATATTAATTTAAATAGATACTAAAAATAGAATCAGACTATATACACAAATACATCAAATAACAACAATACAAACGTTATAGTCGCATATATAGGAGAGAACAAAATAAAAATTGTGATATTTGTATTTTAATTTTGAATCAGAGAGTATAGTAATGATATTAAAAAATATAAATAGAATAATATTCGTATTACCTATTAATATTTCGTAGTAATTAGTTATAGCATCGGTATTCAAACAAAATATTTTCTTCGCATAAAAATACTCGTTTTAACTAGAATTATAAATAATATAGGTAGGTAATTAACTTTATTAAATTCGAAGAAACAGATATTAGTTTTAAATTTTAATCGGTTTCAAGAAATGTCCGTCAAGTTGGCACCGGCACTTAGTGCTACAACCTCAAACAATACATCAATATTTTGCTACGAATTTGCTACATTTTGCTACGCAATTTTCAGTATTTGCTACAGTCTAGTTTTTGCTACAAGTCGGAAACAAACATGCCAGTGCTATCTTGGCGGTAGCACCGGCACTTTCACCTATCACCTCAAAATTGGTATCCACAATTTGCTACGAATTTGCTACATTTTGCCACGCTATTTTCAGAATTCAGTCTGGTTTTCCCGGAATCCCGGAAAATGGAAAATTTCCCATCGGAAGGTTTCGGGGTGCCACGTGAATTTGGCACCCCAATGCTATGTTTGATTGTAGCACCGTAAAAAATGTGTTGCAAATTTTTTTATGAACGTTAAAAATTGTTGCAAATTGGTTGCAAAAAAATGATATTGATTGGGTTTTGATCGGAAGATGTCGGGGTGCCAACTTCACGTACGTCGATTTTGGATCGATATATGCGTACGTAGTGTTGTTATAATCATAATAGAGTACCTTTTTTAGAATCGTGTTATTCCGACTATGAATTCCAGTGGGATACTTTTTGTCTCGAGTTACACTGCAAGTCGATCCGTTGTTTTTAATTTTATTTTATTAGAAAAAAAACGAGGGCAAAAAATAGTTTAATATAAAAAAACTTAACGAAGGTGTATTGTGTTTGTAAACTGTACTCGGAGATTTTCCTGTAATATAGGTATCTGGTATATGGTATAATTATGTTTCTGTTGTCCTCCGAGCATACTGATTTTTACTATTATATAGGAAAATGACATTTTTTTCTTTACTGGAGACGAATGTTATTGTTGTACGCCGGTGGTTTACGTGGTCGTTAACGTAGTAAAAATTATACATATTTAATATTATGTACGTATGTTTATAGTTCCTACTTCCTTTATAATATTATTATATATTATATTATCACCATATATAGTAAGCCGATAAGGTTATCGCGTTTTCATCGTGTGTTCCAGACATTTGATTTGAGCGTTTTTAATTAAATTCTTATGTTGATAGTATAGGTATAGTGTGTTATTAGATACCTATATATATATACGTTGAAAGTTTTAATGATTCATCAGTCTGTAAGTGATTTAACAAAATTAAAAATATTTCGTAAAAAAGTATTCGTTATTTTAAGGTGATTTTTTTTTGTTTCCTTAGCAAAAATACCGTAAATGCAATAGATTGTATAATAAACGTGGTTAAATATATACGTATTTACAAATATATGAATGATACTATGCAAAATTTTATTTTGATAATTTGATGAAAATAACAAGGCGTTCAGAAAAAGTTGTTTTTCTGAAAACTATACTACATTGTTGCTTACTGCCTTTTGGCTTAGGAGGGCAGTTAAACCGGCGAGTTGTATAATTGCAGACCGTCACGTCTACAGTTCATATTTGAAGTTTAAAACAGTTTTAAACATTTTTTGTCTTGCCTTTTCCCCGCAGCATTCCATGGCTTACTTTTATCGCCGCTACGAGATTCCGTACTTGCGGCTGCAAGTTCAACCGCAGTAGGTGATCATCCAGCGACAACAGCAACATCACCAAGAGACTGGCGGGAATTCCTGCTCCTCCTGCCATTATTGTAATACAGTTTTTATAACGCCGCTCAGGTTATATTATATCATAATTAACTCGTTAATTGCCCTATAGGCTATAATGTGTGATAATATACGATATCTACGTCATATACGTTGACAAAGTATGTAGGTATATATATAGATATCGTATAATAATTATATTTAATATTGCTTTTTTTTATTATAATAACTATTATTTTGTATTTTATATTAATTTCTCCTTATGAAAACGGTACGCATGAGCTTCCGGAATTCATTGTTTACACGATGAATACTAGTAGTAATATCTTGTTTATTATTCGCACAAACATTTTTTTAAATCTTATTTTAAGATTGTATTTGTTTTTATTTTCCATTCTACCTAGCTAGGTAGTAAAAACTAAATTACGATTGTATATATTTTTTTTTTTCGATAGCTTTTGTAATTAATCAACTATATTATATAGATATAGGTATATATGATATATTGTAAATTATTGTATGACATATTATGCTATTTTAAAATATTGATATTACATAATTATATTATAATATATCGTGCAGTGTGTATTCTGCGTATTACGTGTACATAAGATTTTCGTACATTCAATTATATGATAACATTATATTATGTATTATAACATTGCTTGGATCGAATGAATTGTACTCCACGTAAGAATATATCTGAATATTTTTTCCGCTCATTGGCAGTCAATAGAGATCTGCAGAGTCACGTTTATCTGTTTCAGCTCTGCGAAACCCGAGGTGTAGCTTATCGCGATTTCTGTGGTTTCCAAGAGAAATTAAACATTTATACAAGCCCAATACATTAAATATCGCGTATATTATGGAATCTACCCTAACTGTGTTCGTGTTTCGTACAGTGGCGGTCAAACGGGGGGGGGATGAGGGGGATA
>NC_042493.1:100703149-100707211 GCF_005508785.2 Acyrthosiphon pisum
TCGGCGGATGAAAAAATAAGCGTAAGATCACTAATATCGTTACAGAAAATCAAGTTGTGGACGTAGCGATAATATTTATTCTATGGCTGTTCATTGTGGGGTTATAATTTATAAATATAACATCCAACGAAGTACTGGACGAATAAGCAAAAAAAAAAAAAAACAAAAAAATAGATATACTAATATAATAAAAATATTGTTAATACTATAATATATTTATAAAGTCTGTATGTTAAATGGACATTTTACCCCTGATTGTTTTCGGTGTAGTATGATATTGACAATTATGGGCAAAATATTTAATAATAAAATAATACATTTTTCATATTAAATAATAAAGTATTATTATGAAATAGTAAACTTTTAAAAATAACGGGGGAGAAATGTCCGCATCAAAAATGTATATGGGGAAAATGTCCTACTACACCGAAAATAGTCCGGGGGGAATGTCCGTGATTCAGTCTATATACCTAAGTTATAAATAAAGTTTGTATTTACCATAATTTTATAAATTGATATTAGTCATAACCATAAATTATATTTTTAATGATAAAATAATGCATATGTTAAACAATCAGCCGTATCCCCCCCATGACAAAATCATTTGACCGCCACTGGTTTCGTAAATAGTACACCCGTCGACTACTAAAATTTCAACTCGTTGGGAACCCGCACATGTGTCATAACGGCATTATTTATTTTTCGATTTGTTTTTTTTTAATAATTACACGTATTTAGTAATTTTGTATTTGGTGGTCGGTGCCCATGGATGAGTTTCGTTTAGAGTGGACACACTAGGTGAATCAGAACGCGCATCTCCGTGCGTTTCGTACGTCACGATTAATTGATCAAAATTAATCATGTACTTTTAAATGGGTTTATGAACACCCTTGAATGAGATGCGCCGGAATGCGCATGTTTAATTTTGAGCGTTGGGTCGTTACTTACACCTATAATTCAATTTTTTTTTCCATTGTAATTCCAATGCATTTAAGTACAGCGATGCGAATTGCAATACACACGAACGGTTTAAACGTCGCGATTTACGTTCATTCATAATTTTTCTCTTGTCATTCTAAAACCCTAACAGCAAACAAGCAGGTCCACGTCGCTGGCACCCACATTTCGAATTTTCAGATCATGGGGCGAAAATATTTTTAATCGTTCGGTACCTTTTAATAATTAAACTCCATATAGTTCAACTTGATTTTCTACATCAATTATTGAAGTGTAAGACAATAAGTTTAAAACAAATCAGGTACTCAATTTTTTAAGTCCTACAAATTGCAGTAGTTGTTTAATAAATTTTTATCTTAATATTATTAAATATACATTTTAAATAAAACATATATATATATATAATACATATTATATAATATAAAATAAATAAGGGTGATGCATACCTAAGTATAAAATTCAATACGAACAACAGAACACGAACAACTAAGTACAAATAATTAATAAATGGTTCAAAAAATATTTGGCGAGCTTTTTTTTTTTTGAAAAACGCACACATATTGTCTAGTGTAAAAACGTCGACAGACGCGTTGACACGCGTATAATATGTAAGGGGAGCGCGTTTGCGTTTTAAAATCGTTAAGTTTTAAGTTCAAGTGTACAAATTTATTCGTCAGCCTGTAGCGTTTTTCTTTTGAGTGTAATAACTAATAAATAGTATAAACATGCCCCAGTTTAGTTGGTAGGCACTTTCCGAGGAAGATTGTGGTTGGTAAAAACAGCAGTAAAGGATCCAGAAGTCACTGAAGTGAGGGGGTGAATTTTCAAAAATTAAATTGTCTTTTTGTTTAGCCAAATAATTAAATAAAAAATAGCGTTAAAAAGACAGCCCAAGGAGGGGGCGAACGCCCCTTCGCGCTCCCCTCGTATTCACCGCTGTAAAGCAGGCTAGGTACCAGCTTTCTACCTTTCTCTCACTCTCTTTACATATATATGTATAGTATAATTGACCTGGCGGGAAGAAAAAATGGTGTTTAAGTGGGCTCCAGCGTACCATGTTAAGGATTAATATTTAGGCAATTCCCATGACATTTTTGGCTATGTGTACCTATCGGGTGATTATAAGCTCCGCCAGAAAACCGGTTAGATAAAAGGTAATGGAAAGGTCTAATGTAAACTCAGCCAGTGTTGAGGCCAAGCTGATGTACAACTTAATAATATTTATCAACCAAGTACCTAAACTCAAAAATTCAAAATGAAAAAAATATTATTGTGTTAGAAAACGCTATAAATAGTTAGGTATAATAATAAATTTATATGAGACTTAATAGTTAAAATATCTACAAAATGTATCACATAATTTTAGCTTATAATTCAAAATATAAGAAATAATATATAATGTCATAATAATATAATATAACTACATATTATTTTTTGATTATTAGAAATGTCTATCATTTTTTTTTTAACATACTACTGGCCATTACAATGTATATGATATTTTGTTCATACGATTATTATTTTTATTTTTTGGCATATACGCACACCTAACTATTACTTAATAAGGATGATTATTATTATACTTAATAAGAATTGTCAGAATTGTTTTTCTTATACAATGATATCATTAAATTCAAGTATAATATAATCCATTGTACATTGACTAGTAACTTATTGTACAGCAGAGCAATATTCACTTACCGCTTATTTACCACTATCAATACATATATATTATCAAACCTTTCATAAGTAATTGCAATACTAATAATGCATATAGCTGTATTGTATTTAATAGTATATACATAGATACATGACCATAATAATATAAGTCAATGGTGTATGAACTATGAAGGTGTGAACAAAATATATTATTTTATATTTTGTGTTGTGGGTATATATTATAATGTCTATGATGGTCATAGGTCCGCGAAGTTAGCGGGTGATTAACAGCAGAAATTTCCGCTATACTACCAACTTTTAGTGCTCAATTAGTGCTTTCGGGATATACAAAAATAAAAATTATGATATTATGAATTTTAATTTTGTATCCCTCAATGAAACAGATTAAATAAATAAAATCTTAAATCTAAAAAGCGGGTAAGTGGATGTGGCTATGCTGTACAGTAGGTTACAAGTGGGTCATTGTATAATTGATTGTATTAAACTTGAATATTTATAAACGTTATAAACTTGTATTATTCTATCATTGTATAAGAAAAACGATTCTGAGCGGAGACGGTTTGTCAGTCTGGATATTTTATATTGTTATTAATTATAATATCATGTAAATTGAATTAATATTATAATATTACTAGCTTATCCCGTGTACTTCGTTACGCGTTAAATGTACCAAATATATAGGACTCAAACTTACATACTTACATCTTCATATATATAATTATACTGTACGTGTGTTTGTAAGCAAACTCCTTTAATAAATACAGATAAATACAATATATAAATAATTACATTAATTTTTCTAGCTTTATAAATGATAAATATATTTTTATTAAAAAGAAATACAGATAAAAAAGAAATAATTTATTGTTGATAAATAAAATTAAATTTTGAATCATATTTGTTCGAATAGATATTTGATCTGACTCTGACATAAAATATATTTGTAAAAATTTAGCATTATTTCCAATTTCGGGTAATAAACTACCTATTAAATGATGCACTTGACCCTGAATTTTAAAAGTGGGCATGAAGTTCCCTTCAGCTATTTCGTTTTCTCCAAACGATAGGTCATTTGAAACAGAGTATTATACCGTCTAGAATTATCAAAGAAAAGTTTTGATAGAGGGTGAGAATTTTATTATCAATTAAACTTTTAATTAATTCTGGAAGATCCTCAAATTGTTGTAAAACAACTTTACCGTCAACGCAGCAAAGTCCATTGGTTTCATCTTTCCATTTTTTTGCATGGCACTTAGGACATAATATAGTCATTGGTCCTATTTGAAGCGCTTTAATATTTAAATAATTAATCTCTGATTGATAATTAAACGCTGATTTCATACTCAAAGCGTTACGTTGCTCCTGTGCATGTGTTTGAGAACGTTCTGGTGTGTTATCTTGTTGCTTTCTGTTATACATTCGAGT
>NC_042493.1:100707683-100709644 GCF_005508785.2 Acyrthosiphon pisum
CCATTGTTGTATTTTTGGACATCCATATTTCCTACTTTTCTGGGGGATTTTTTTAAACAAAAGTGGTACTATGACTTCCCAGCAGACTGTCAAGTATAACAGTAAAAAATTTCAGCCAAATCGGTTCAGTAGTTTTCTCGGTTAGCGCGGTCCAAGAAAACTCTTACCATTTTAATAAATATATAATAGTATAGATAATATTTTATTCGTTTCTAAGGTGATAGACAAAGCGTTAGAAATTAACATCCCATTTTTAGCAGTTTTTCGTAATTTTTCAGTGGTTCTCGGTTCTTTCTCGCACAAAACAGTTTTGCTATGTTGTACATTTTGTAAGACGGAGACAACATATGTGGGTGTAACGTCCTCTTAAGAAAGACATAATTTCCTAAGTTAATATACAATATGGCAACCATATAGTAGGTGCCTACATTAGAATCTGGTTCAATATACCTAATATATAAAATGTTCGTTTTAACGTTGACAACAGAACCCCCACCGTTGAAATATTTTATTTGTAATTTTTGAAATTTTAGTAGAAATGCTTATTTCATATTAGATCATATACTATGTACCATCACAGAATTTTCAGGCTTTATTATTGTTGTGGGCATACCCGTTCCCACAATTATTACTACTGGCCCTTAGTCGATCAACATATCTTTATGGGTATGATTATTATTATTTATAAGCTATCGCGCGATTAATACAGAACGGTAGATAATATTATGTTATGCAACACTTGTCCCTCGACCCCCACACAAAGCTCAGTGCAGTCTGACTTCCCAAATCATAATATTGTATAAAAGCTCTTAATTGAAATGACGGGGCACCATATTTGTGCGCTGAGCCACGATATAATATAGCGGCATTATTATGTTATTTTTAAACCAATTTTGTTTTTTTTTATTTATTTTAGATAGGTATCTACGGCTACATTATTTTATATTATATTGGATTAAACAAGTATACAAGTGTGTACCTAGAGTTCTAACATGTTAACACTCAATTACATAATTCCATGTATAATTGTCTTATAACTATTTTAATTAGAAAACGAATTTTGTAAAATAGAGTAGTTAAACTTTTCATTTTATTTTTAACATTATGTATATGATTTGACCATTTCAGGTGGGAATCTATCGTTATTCCTAAATATTTGAATGATAATACCATGTAAATTGGTTTATAGTTAGCACTTGTTGAATTAGTATTACATTTATGCATAATAAATTTGTATACATCAAGCACATATGACTATCGGCTGGGATAACAACTTTTTTCCATCCAGTTATAAATATGCTGTATTAATATTCTATAAATATAATATGTATAAATATGCTGTATTAACGTCTTATTAAAATATTATTAATATTTACATAATTTAATAAGTAGGTACATAAATATGGGTTCACCAGTTTAAAAAAAAAAATTCATTCAGGGATATGACGCCCGAACCCCTCCTCCACCCCTCTCCATCGTAATTATGCCTTAGATGCATTACAGTATTATGTAATACATGAATACATTCAGGGCTGTTTTCACCTTTAAACTGCTTTTAAACCTTTACTGCTATTCCGTAAAATAATATTTTTGTACGTTTGAGAACTTATAGTATATAATATATTATTTTAGATTCAAAACAATTAATAATATGACGTATTAATTTTACAATGATGTGTTTGTTTGTTTTTTTTCTGTATATCCTTGTATTTTTAAAAATAAAATTCTTTTATTATCAACTTTGAAAAGAGTTTCTAATAGAAAATATGGTTGGTACTTAGGTTGGTTAAAAGCAAATAAATAGGTACTTAAAGCTTTCACAGAATTTTCGTGTTAGCATTTTCTGTAAACCTTACAGCTTACATAAAAATACTGTTTTTGAGATATTATATATACATATACCTATAAGAAATTAAATATATACCTATAGCGTAAATTCAAAATGCTCATAACTCACTCAA
>NC_042493.1:100710698-100712282 GCF_005508785.2 Acyrthosiphon pisum
TGGCGCAATCTATCCCAGAAAAAATTAACTAAATAATAAAAATGAAAAAATAAGTTTTCTGGGGCAGATTAAAAATAATAATAAATGTATTCATAATATATTGGTCGGTATTGTTCATCGGGCCTGTTTTTTGATTTCGAGTTTATTATTTTTTCTGAATTACGTTGTACGCCCTCTTCGAGCATAACTAGTGCTTACTTTTGGATTTTTGTTATGAGTTTAATTTTGGGTTTCCCCCAAAAGAGCCCCATCATCATATTTAGGAGGCCGTTTTCAGACTCAAAGGATTTTAGATTTTAAACTAATATGAACTTTTATTCCAAGTTACAACACATGATGAAAATTGAAATTTTTTCGATACCTGCAACACGCATCCAACAGCTAATATTACGTTAGTTATATACGTTGTTATATCATTGAATTATTCCATTTATACTTATGAAGATAAAATTTTATACTATAAATTTTTAATTATGATTTGGCCTCACAGATAAAACTTTATTGATATTCATAGAAAAAAAACTAGAAAATTTAAATTATCCGTAAACAGCTCAAAACGAGTATAGAAAATTTTATCAAATATAAGAATTGATAAAATAAAAATTTAGTGAAATTTTCATGTATCTACAGTTATTTGTCTTTGAATTACAAAAATATTTCATGGCACTTTAGAAAACTATTTGGAATTTTTTACTTTTGTCTTTATTATTTTCTGGGTTTCTTTGTTACCAGGGAGTTGTAAGCCAACCCTTAATTGCGCTTTTGGTGCTATGCAATTTTGTAAAACAAAAGTTTAAAATAGGAGGCCCCCAAAATTTGACTCGCACCTGGGCCCTTTTATCTCTAGTTGCGGCACTGATTACCTACCTGATAATATACTACTATGAATTTCACAGACGACACCAGTCGGAATGGCTAAACATTAAAATATAATATACTTAAAAGGACATTGCTTCCACAGTACGTGATACACCAAAAAAGAGTTGAACAATCAGAATTTTGAAATTGATTTTATTGTATGTGCACAGAGCAGCGAGATGAAAGCCACATGAAAATCACTGTAAATAATTTTTTTATGTTTTTTCACGTTGGCGGTAATGTCGGATCATTGATAAAAATCGTGGTACCGATAATCTTTATCATATCTCAGACGATCGCAGCAAACTCGTGTTCGTGATTTTAACGATTAGCAACGACTAAACATTTTCATTTTTTTTTTTTTTTTTTGAAATATTGCGATTGCGTTTAATTAGCCACGTCTTTCGTAATTTTGAACGAGCGAACGTGGTTATTTTTGTTAAAAATATCATTATTTTTATTTAAATTACTATAAACGTATATAAAAATGGCTTTCACCCCTCTTACGTCCAAACAAGTTTTGGAGTTCTTGCCTTTGAACACATGGACCGAGGTATGTTCATAAATTATAATAGTTGTGCTTTTACTTTTGAATGTTTGATATGGAGGGTATTAATATTAGATATTTATTATTCATTTTTACTTTTGTGTACCTAATCATTGTACAAGGATTGTTTCAAATAGTTTATATTAACCTATGTAGCTCATTATAATTTTTAAACGTGG
>NC_042493.1:100713092-100716503 GCF_005508785.2 Acyrthosiphon pisum
TTTGATTGTATATATATATATATTTTTTTTAGGAGTACGATGAAAATTCTAGAAATTGTCTAGAAAATGTGAAGCTAAAAGATATAGAAAATGGATCATATATTAATTCTAATTATTTAATGAAATGTACATCAACGGAAACTGGTAATATTATTTAATATTATTATAGTATTATTATCTAATTTCTAGATCTATCTTTTATTTTATTTGTTGAATAAATGATAATATGTTTTTAAATTGTTATCACTTTATAAATCAAAACGTACGCCTGGATTAATAGATAAAAAAATATATCAGTAATTCATAATAATATTTTTTATTTGTAGAAGAATTTAATGAAAAACCACAAAATATTACTGAAAACGAGACAGTGTTAACTGACACAAGTTTACAAAAAGGCATATCAAATATTGAATTGATGATTGATACTTATCATGGTAAATATATTAACATTTATATTTATATTAACTATTGAATGTAATACTTATGTAAGAGATTTAATTTAAATATGTATAGATAATATTAAAATCAATACCAATGTAAGCTATTTTAGATTATGAGCGATGTTACTAAATGTTCTTAGAACTAGAGGTTGACATCCTATCTCTGCTTAGAAACATTATTTTATATGCAATTGTTTATCATTGAATTCAATTTCAACCCATCCATTATATTGCCTTACTAATGTCTTGGAAAACTCGAAGATTACTATATTATATAGCAACTTTATTTCTTAAATTTCAATTAAATCAATTAATTGTTTTGACTAATTGATTGGTTATATTAAAGGACTAATACATTTGGACAGTATATATGTGCACAATTAAACGTAGGTAAATTTTAAAAATAGTAATTTATTATTAATGATTCCAAATATCCCTATGTTTATCATATAAAAAATGAATAAACTTCAATATAAAACAAATATAGATTTTCTTAATCATAAAAAAAGTTTGTGGGAACATTTTTTTCAAAAATATAGTGTTCTACATACATCAATATTACTATTATTATTTTGTCTAGAAAATGTGAAGTTAAAAGAGATGGAAAATGGATGTTATATGAACTCTAATTATTTAATGAAATGTACATCAACGCAAACTGGTAATAGTATTTAATATTATTATAGTATTATTATCTAATTTCTAGTATCTATCTGTTTTTTTATTTGTTGAGTAAATTATATCTATTTAAATTGTTATTTCTTTATAAATCTAAACATTTGCTTGTACTAATAGATAAAAAATATTTCAATAATTCATAATAATATTTTTAATTTGTAGAAGAATTTAATCAAAAACACAAAATATTACTGAAAACGAGACAGTGTTGATAAACAAACCAGAACTAGAAGTCATATCGAATATTGAATTGAGAACTGGCGATACCGTTTTTTCTACTAATGGTAAGTATAAATTTATAGTTATATAAACTATTGAATGCAATATTTATGTAAGAGAATTAATTTAAATGTGTATAGTTAATATTAAACTGATTACCAATGTATGATATTTTAGATTATGAGCGATGTTACTAAATGTTCTTAGAACTAGAGGTTGACATCCTATCTCTACTTAGAAACATTATTTTATATGCAATTGTTGATCATTGAATTCAAATTCAACCCATCTATTATATATTGCATTACTAATGTCTTGGAAAACTCGAAGATTACTATATTACATAGCAACTTTATTTCTTAAATTTCAATTAAATTAATTAATATTTTTGACTAATTGATTGGTTATATTAAAGGACTCATAAATTTGGACAGTATATATGTGCACAATTAAACGTAGGTAAATTTTAAAAATAGTTATTTATTATTAACGATTCCAAATATCCCTATGTTTATCAAATAACAAATGAATAAACTTCAATATAAAACAAATATAGATTTTCTTAATTATATAAAAAAGTTTGTGGGAACATTTTTTTCAAAAATTTAGTGTTCTACATACATCACTATTACTATTATTATGTTGTCTAGAAAATGTGAAATTAAAAGAGATGGAAAATGGATCTTATATGAAATCTAATTATTTAATGAAATGTACATCAACGCAAACTGGTAATAGTATTTAATATTATTATAGTATTACTATCTAATTTCTAGTACCTATCTATTTTTTTATTTGTTGAGTAAATAATATCTATTTAAATTGTTATTACTTTATAAATCTTTACATTTGCCTGTACTAATAGATAAAAAATATTTCAATAATTCATAATAATATTTTTAATTTGTAGAAGAATTTAATCAAAAACCACAAAATATTACTGAAAACGAGACAGTGTTGATAAACAAACCAGAACTAGAAGTCATATCGAATATTAAATTGAGAACTGGCGATACCGTTTTTTCTACTAATGGTAAGTATAAATTTATAGTTATATAAACTATTGAATGCAATATTTATGTAAGAGAATTAATTTAAATGTGTATAGTTAATATTAAACTGATTACCAATGTATGATATTTTAGATTATGAGCGATGTTACTAAATGTTTGAAATAGAGGTTGACATCCTATCTCCGCTAAGAAACATTATTTTGTGTGCAATTGTTGATCACTGAATTCGAATTCAACCCATCCGTTACCTTGCCTTACTAGCTTTACTACTCGAAAATGATTATATTGCATAGCAACTTTATTTCTTTTATATGCACAATTAAACGTAGGTAATTTTTAAAAATAGCAACTCATTATTATCGATTCCAAATATCCCTATTTTTATCAAACAACTAATGAATAAACTTCAAAGATATAACAAATACAGGTTTTCTTAATTATAAAAAAAATTTGGTGGAAACATTGTCTTCAAAAGTATAATGTTCTACAATCTACATACCTACATCACTATTACTGTATGATAGAACCTAAAAAATACGTTTGGAATTCTCAATTATCTAAACATATTATGTTCATTGTTCATAGTGTATCTTTCAATTGTATACAAAATTATTAATAAAATATGTATTTCCAATTTCAGGTTCAAACGGGGTTTCAAATAATTGGAGAAGTGGTGATCGTGTTGAATTTTTATTTGGAAAATATGTTGATAATATCTATGTAAGAAAAATAAAATTATATAAAAAATTTAAAAATGTTTTGGACCGGCTAAAAGGAGAAAATAGTAAGATTCAATTTTCAGTAATATATTTATTATTATTTCTTAAACTAAATAAAAAAAATAATGAGATAAGCAATTTTCCAACAAAGTAAATTCAAGCAATTTAGTAAACTAATACTTAAGTGCATAATAGCAGGGTCTATAATTAATAAAACTAAAACTAATGGTTTAGAAATATTACTTTGTAAATATTAAACTGAACTTTTTTTGATGCATATTATAGTGTATACGAATATTTATTTTTATAGGTGAACAATACAAACCAATAGCTGTAAAG
>NC_042493.1:100717958-100725927 GCF_005508785.2 Acyrthosiphon pisum
ACGACAATAATGGTTTTTGAAACAATAAGAACATTTTTCATCTTAGTAATATTTTAAAATATAAACAACGTTGCACAGCCAAAGTTCTCGTTTTTATATGGTGAAAATCTCATTTCTTAGTTATGACTGTAGCCTTCACGGTTCTTTCCGGCACAAAACAGTTTTTGCTATGATGTACATTTGTAAGACGGAGACAACATATGCGGGTGTAACGTTCTCAAGAGCTATCTTAGGCTGTCTACGATCCACGCCACCAATGTCAGGCAGCATGTCATCTCCGTCGTTTATATTTTTAAATAATTTTTATCCATATATTTTTTTAAGTTTTTTACTTTTTTGAATGAAAATACAGAGTTATGTATATTCAAAGTTTTGATGAGCCGTTAAGTGGAAAAACATTTCGCGGGGTAACCCCTTACCACTCCACTCCGCTCATCGTAATTTAAATACTTATAACTCATAAACTACTCGCCCCAAATACGATTTTCATGTATCAAAATACTAAGAAAAACATTCTGCTTTGGAATATAAAATTATAACCCTACGTTGTCATTCAAAGAAGTAAAAAAACTTAGAAGGATAAACAATATTTAAAAACATAATTTTTTAATAAAAACATTGTTTTAAAAGCGACTTAAATATTTTCAAAAAAATTTACACTTTGAAATATTGAGTGTTGTTTGATAAAAAATCACCCGGTGTTGTAATTTTAACACAAGTTATGAGTATTTTAAAATTGTAAATTTTTTATACACCTTAAAATACTCATAACTCGCTTTAAAATCAAAATATACTAAAAATCCTATGAGGTTGCCTAGATAATAATCTTACCTTTAGATTTTATAAGAGGTCAATTCACTTCAACTTTTAGATTAACGGAGCTACGCGCGTTCTGCTGAGCGTAAAATTTGGTATGTAACGCACTTGTAAGACGGAGATAACACATGCGGGTATCAATAGTCCTCTTAACACTCACAAGAGGACCGCAGTAGTACAGACTACAGAGTAGACAAAGTACAGAGTGAATACAAAATAAATCTATACTCTATACCTACTTCTACAGTGCAATTATTATCGGGGCATAATTTATTAATCATTATTAATAATAATAATAATTATTATTATACTAGGTATTACTTATTGGCAATTCCATTTAAAAGTTTTCAATAATTCCAAAAAAATGCAGGTAGGTAACGTCCCGGATACGGAATATAATATAATATATCTAATCAATATTTATATTTTTTTCTAAGACAAAAATAAAAAGCATGAAATAAAAATATTTCTACGAAACTAATATAGGTACCTACCTACCTACCTACCTCAATTTTAAATAAATGGATTTTAAATTTTCAAATAATTTTGTTTTGTGTTATTTTTCGTTTAATGATATTCTATAAATTATATTTTTCGTTAAATGATATTCTATAAATTACGTTTTGCGATATTTTTTGTTTAATGATATATTATATATTTTGTTTGTCGTTATGCTTTGTTTTGCGGTATTTAATTATTTTAATTATGGGCACAACCACACTACACCGCATGATCAGAGCTGCAAACAACCAATAATAATCCTTAGGCCACTAATTATACTTCTACCTTTATAATTATACTATTTATCTATATTATAACATTTCGATGGTTAGAAGGTAAAAGGGCGTAAGTGACACTTTTTTCAAAATCGATGTTTTTGCATATTGTTGTAAACGGAATTATTAGACATCAATTAATCGAACCTAAACATCGCTATCATTTGTATATATCCAAGAATCGATGTTTTAATATGTGGTCGTAAACCAAGGCTGGACATTAACGAGTTAAAAATTAAAATTAAGTTAAAACGTTAAGTTAAAACGTTAAGTTAATTTTAATTAAGTTAATTAACTCGTTACTTTTTTTTCAAATTAACTTTTAACTTAATAAGTTACTTTTTTTCAAGATTAACATGTTAACTTAAAGTTAATTTTATTCCAAAAATATCTAAATTAAGTTAATTTTCGTCCGAAGAATAACGCAAATTTTTTAATGTGTTTTTACTTAGATGTATCATTTTTAATTTACCCAGTAATTTTCTTGGACGAAAAGAAAATCTATCTAAAAAAACATATAATATGACTCGATTTTTTTTTTTTTGCAAATTAGCAAATTTTAACTTTACACTAAATTAAGTTACTTTTTTTTTCAAAATTAACTTTTAACTTAACGAGTTAACGAAAAAAAATACGAGTAACTATTAACTTAACTTAATTATTTTAAAATAACTTAACTTAACAAGTTAAAAAAAATCGTTAACTTGCCCAGCCTTGGCGTAAACGCCATAGAATTGGTGGGAATGATAAAAATGGGTGTAAACGCCAAATAAAAGAAGTAAGCGACATTCAAGGAAATTTGATAAGACGTAAGCGTCATTTTTGATGCTTACATCAATTTATCATTTTTGTTAGTGGTTTTGCCAGCACTATAAAAAGCATTAAGCGGCATGATCATACAATGAACGTTCGGTTCGTTTGAAAAAAACAGTAAACACTAAAACTGATAGGTACCAGAAACCGTCCAACACAAAATCGAAATTGATTTAAATATGTAAGTAGACATTATTTAGTTGTTTGAATGGTTAAACACATTCTACTCTAATAAATATTTGTGTTACACTTAATAACATCATATTATTTATTGTAATATTTGTTATTAACATCTTATTTTCCTATGATATTTTCTAGCTAATCAAAATTCAGAGTTTACGTTCCAAACGATTAGTGTACGTTGCTCGTTTAAAAGAAAAAAAATGAAGAATCAATTGATATAGTTAAAATTGTTACAAAAATGAATGTTACCAACAAAAATTTGAACAATAATATAGAAAATGATGCTCTCACAAATATACTTTTTCAAGATTTAATGTCAGAAAAATCACTTGTGGCGCATTCAAGTCCAGATTTAAATCTGGATTTAGATGTGTATGAAGAGGTAGTTATGACTACACCACAAAAAGATTCAAGTAATGGTGAAGTATCTAATCATTCTGATTTAAGCCCAGACACTACCAAATGGTTACAAAGTAACATAAACCACGTTGGTCCATCCTGTCAACTTGTTAATTATGAAGTAAGCAGTGACAGTGTTAATGATGTTCAACAGTTAGTAGACAGTGTAGTAAACCCAAAAGCTATAATATTGTTTTAAATAAAATAATATAGAATAAATAAATTATACATACAGTATAATTTATTTGTAGTAATGTAGGTATTAATACGGAATATAAAGTGAGCTAAAATAACAGGAAACGTAGGCCAAAGGCGAAAACAACAAGTTGTTATAGCTAGTCACACATTAATGAAATTCAGCAATATTAGGGATGTATTAATACCCACAGCTATAATATGATATTAAACAATATCATGTAGATATTATACATTTAGTATAATTTATAATAGGTAATGTAGGCATATAACAGGAAGTGTAGATCAGAGGTGAAAACAACAAGTTGTTTTATCTAGGTCCACAATAATGCAATTCAAATATTACTATAATAATAAAGTAATATTAGAATATAGCTATCACGCCACTAGTACGTTATTGTTAGAACCCACATAAATACGGGTAGAGCGCCTACCATTACTTAGAAGATAGTCAGTCCTCGTCGTAGGTCTAACAAGCTTACGACAGTGCTTATAATTATTGTTTATTTGAATTTGTAATAATAAATTGTTAAATTATTGTTATCTTTAAAAAGTCTAAAAGTGTTTATAATTATCACCTATCTTTCTCATCCACGACTCAAGATAACGACGAACGTGCGACGTCGTTAAATAATTATTGTATTAGTGTTCAACGTGTCCTGCACGGCGATCACTACAACAGCGATGATACAATATCTAGTGCAAGTGGAGTTATTGGAAAAGCTGGCATAAGAAAAAAAAAATCATTTTAAGCTGAACAGTGAACGTGCAAGTAAGAAGTTCAAAATAGTAACTGGAAAAGGTAAAAAAGTTCAACCATGTGTATGTATTTTAAAAAAAAAATGTGGTGACATTTTTTCTGAAAATGATAGACATAATATTTTTAATGAGTTTTGGAAACTATGTGATAAAAGTAGACAGCGTGACTTTTTACTGAAATGTGTAAAACATGTGCCTGTAAAAAGAAAAAGAATTCAAGGTCCTAGTAGGCGTACACTTACCAATAAATATTTTTTTACTTGTGATAATGAAGAAATAGAAGTATGTCAACAGTTTATATTAACAACTTTAAACATAAGTCAAAAAATGTTAAGTTACACTATGAATAACAAATCACCTTTAAATGTGTCATCTACAGATAAACGTGGAAGAAATTCACCTCCCAACAAAAAAGATAGCACAACTATGAAACAACTAGATAATTTCATACAAAAACTGCCAGCAGTAAGCTCACACTACTGTAGGGCCTCTACTGTGAAAAAAATATTTACCAGCTGAGTTCCAAAATATTCTAAGGCTCTACAGTGTTAATACACATCATTGTAAAACTAACGGTCATGGTGCTGTTTCCAAGTATATTTTCAGGAATGTCTTTACAAAGAAATATAACCTTTTGGATTCTATCTACCTAAGAAGGATAAGTGTAGGATAATATGTACAATGTATGAACATAATATCAATGATAACACTGTAGAAGATGTTAAAGAAAAGCAAGAAAAACATATAAAAGAAAAAGAAGAATGCAAAGCTATGTTCCTGGAACATCAAAAGAGCACAGATAGTGACTCTCTGTGCATATCTTTTGGCCTACAGAAAGTTCTGAATACACCAGTCGGAAACAATATGAACCTTTATTATAGTCGAATGTATAGTACTTACAACTGCACATTCTATGAAAGTAATACTAGAAATTCATACTGTTATTTGTGGGGTGAAACAACTGGAAATCGAGGCTGTAACGAAATTGTTTCATGTATGTTTAAGTATCTTATTGAAATTGATACTAGGAAAGATATTAAATCAGTATTTTTATTTTGTGATTCATGTGCTGGACAAAACAAGAATAGAGCTATGTTTTCTATGCTATACCATGTTTTAAAATACAAATGTTCAACCATAACAAACTTAAAAATTACATTTCTTCTCCCAGGCCACACTTATTTGCCTGTGGACAGTGTCCATGCTACTATTGAAAGATTTGTGAATAAAAAAACAATTTGGGGACCTAGTAAATGACATACATTGATCCGTAATGCACGTATGAACCCAAGACCCCTAGAAGTTATCAAATTGGATTCTAATGATATTATGGACTGAAAAGACTTTTCTACTACTACATTTCCAAACAACATTAAAACTGATTTTGGTAAAAAGGTTTTTACTTCAAAAATAAGATGTTTATTGTTTAAAAAAACCCTTAAAGATGTTGATGTTTTAATGTCAACATCTTACAATGAAGACAATTTAATAAGTATTAACATACCAAAGAAAAGAGGAAGAAGTCAACAAGTACCATCCTTGCCTGAAAAATGCTATTCGGGGAAAATACCAATATCAAAAGCAAAATATGCAGATCTCACTAAACTTTGTAATGATGGAATAATTCCTCAAAAGTAAGTAATAATATTAAAGTAGCCAAATAGTTGTGTAATTAATGTATTATGTTTATTAATAATTGTAGGTACCATGCTGAGTACTTTGAAATGATGACTAATGAAAATGTAAGAGACTGTTTAAATGAAACTGATGAAGAAGATTGATTAAAACATTCATTTTATGTTTAATTTCCATTAAGAAAGTTCTTCTATTAATTTTTAAATATTATTTTATTCAATAGTTACTTATAATTTTAGTTTTATTGTTTTTGTTTTTATATAAATAAGTCATATTTATTTACCAAAAAGAGTCATGATGTTATGTTTAAAGTTACAACTTGTTTTTGTTAATTGTTTTTATTGTTAATTATTTATTTATCATAAACTAAATTTGTAATTATTTTGAGAAAATTGTTTCCCTAATTATTATTATTATTTTTATATAACAGAGTTTGTTTATTGTCATGTTTTAAATATTGCTATAACATACTTTATTATTATTACTTAAAAAGAAAGTAATAATTGCAATACATATTTATAATTTTAATAAAACATATTATCCAAAGAATCAAAAATTATTATAATAATAGAACGCTTATTTTACTTAACTGCCCTCGACACCAGAACTTAGTGCATTATATTATTCATTATTATAATTATCTTAGGTTTGATTAGGTACCTAGAAGAAAAATTTTCAAAAATAAATTTGATCTCAGGTAAATATTTGACTAATATTCAGTTTTAATAATTTGCTAAGTGCATAATATGTACTAAAGTGTATTTTTATATTTTTATCCAGATTTTATTAAATATAAATATAAATATTATTATAATTAAAAATTAATTATTTTCACATAATAATGATTTTAAATCTTAAGCTTATATTTTCAATTTTTTAAATACTTATAAATTATAATACAAATCTTCATTCAATTTAATCAATAATATAAAACAAATAACAATATTAAACTATGGAAGCCATTAAAGTCAATAGAACATCTTTGGGGTGTAAGAGCCAGTATCAGAAAAAAAAGGGGTGTAAGTGATTTTTTTTTTAAATTGGCTTTAAATACACAAATATATTATGATTATGAACAATTAATCAATACAAAATACGTAAAAACTTATTATAAATATATCAAGTCTCAAATCGAAGTGTTATACGATGTTCTAAGGTTGTAACACAGTTCATACAAAAATATTTGTTTTTCAGCTCTCCTGAACAATTTTGAAACTGGCGCTTACGCCCTTTTACCTTCTAACCATCGATGTATACTCTGAAATATTTATACTTTTATCTAAATTATTTATGTTTTCTACCTTACTGTACTTATACCATATTAGTAATACTATGTAAAATTGCCGTTTCGGTGTTTAATAAACAATAATAATTAAATTTGATTATTTTGATAAATTCAAGATTTTTAGGTAAGCAAATTCCTAAATTAATTTATAAATATATTATAGCACCAGCTAATATTTGGCTGTTATCTAACCAGTTAATTAAAAAAAAAAAAACTTTGATCATCTTGACTATTGTATTAATAAACTATATTTTGAAACATTTTTAATTAACTTTTGATTTAATTTTTAATTTTAGATTCTGAGCAGGACGATGGATGTATTGATTTCACAATGATGTGTGTTTTTTTAGTGTCTGTCATCACCTTTAGGACAGTAAAATTGCTTAGATTTTCGTCAACAGTATCTTTTCTGATAGGAAAGTGAATCTAGTTGGTTAGCGTGAAAATTTAATGCAGTACTCCTGATATATTATTACAATAGCAATTCAAAAACAATAAAAATACATAAGCACAATTTTCTTTATAAGCATTTAAAGCATTCAAATTTAACACCATCCATTACAGTGACCCACTTGTAAGTTGTAACCTAATGTTCAGCAGAGCGTTATCCACTTACCCACTTTTTTACATTTTAATAATACATTGACATTACAATATTATATATAACTACTGTATACTAAGGTATATAACTTATATTTACAATATATGCTTTATGTACCTAAGAGTACAGTGTTCTGAAATAGTGAATTGTTACATTTTACCCGCCCGTACAAAGTGTCCAGGTTTTGCATTTTTAATGCTTAACTGTACAAAGTGACCTAGAACCATATTCTTTGTAGCACTGGCAAGGAGGTGGGCTCCGGTAGTTTGCAAGTTACAACCAAACTTGACAAGATCCAGCAAATCGTTAAACTTTAAACAAAAATTTCAAGTATGAAACAATATACAAGTCATGTATGGTAACGTATTATGATTTTGTGTGATGACTGACGACCCAAGGAATATATTGTTACTATAGTACGCGAGGCGAAAAGTGAGCCATGATCGATGCGCGCCAAGCGGTCATTTTACATGGTGTCAGAGGTTCTACTTTTGTGAAAGTAATGGA
>NC_042493.1:100725977-100734259 GCF_005508785.2 Acyrthosiphon pisum
TTTCGCCTCGCGTACTATAGTGGAGTGTTATACTGTTATAGTTTGTTCATAATAAAAACGACCACAAAACATTTGATTTTATCAAAATAGTTTATTAAATATTTAACATTTATAGTTATATTTACTTTTCATCACATTAACCATAATACATATTATTTTCTAAAACTCACGTGGTAATTATGTATCATACAGTTTGGTCAAGGACAACAGAATAGTTTTACATTTGATTAATTTGGCCAACAAAATTGTATTGTTATGTTATTGTATGTATTGTTATTAAGGCAATATTTATTATTGATATACGTTTACTGCTTAATATTCATCAACAAGCGCACAGATCATTAAACATATATCAGTCAATTTAAGTTTAGTCGCAGAACAAAAATGACAAGGGTTACATTTCGCAATGTTATAATAATTTATAAAACATTTTGACAATTCAACATTTCCTATAGTTTCATAAAGCCTATTATTAAAAATATATTCATACTGTTCTGACATGCTGAAATCAAGACTATTCAGTTGGACTACAATAATTGTCTTAATGACAAATTTATCTAATGCAAATATAAAACAAACACAAAAATATAAAAAAAAAAATACATAATATTATAAATAAAGAAATTAATTTCACTAATTTTTAAGTTTTGATCACAAAAACATTATGTGAATTTTTTAGGTTCATATTTTTTATAGAAAAATTGGTTTTCTCTTTGATATACATATAGTAAGTATAAAAATATATATTTTTTCTTTATACATTAGTTAATCCAAAATGTTTGGAAAAAAAAAAACCAAAAGATAGTAAAAATATAAATATTGCAGGCAGCACAACCATTAGAACTATCCAATTCAGCAGGTTCTGTTGTAGTCAAGTGTACACTCTTTTTAGGTAGACTAATAGTTTGTTTACCTCCTACTGTATTATATCAGAAAATTATATATAAATATATTATTTAAAAGATTAATTTTTGCATCAAAATAATTGTTATTTGTTATCAATTACTTTTATCATCATCGCACACCATAAATGTGGCACAAGCAATACCCGGATCGGTTCCAATTGTCAAAAACTTAATGATTAGCTGATAGTTTGAGTCAATAAAAGATTGACATTCATTTTCTACTACATTTGGTAATATGCTACATGTTGAATCTAAAACGTGTTCTATTTCCTCCTAAAACAAAGTTAAATGTAATTGTATTACTTTAATAACTCATATTCAAATAAATATTTACAAAAACTCAACATACTTGATTTGATTTGTCTTTGATTTCACCATTCAAATATTTCATTACAATTGTGCATACTTTACAATAATATAAATTTGTAACTTTCGGTTCTTCCAACATTTTGTAATTATTGGCCATTAATTGTCCCATATTGTACCCCGGAAACACTATAGTAGTTTGTCCAGCTGTAGCAATCATATTTGTTTCTAAAAAAGAATCAAAATCAAAATAATACTATCTTATTTAAATAATAATTAAAATACATTTCATTCTTTTACCTAAATCATTTTCAGCACTTTCAGAGATGGTCTTGGGTTTGCAAATGTCCAATAAAACACAAATTTCATCAGGTTTAACTTGAGCAACCAACATGTTGAGTATACTTTGTAACTGAGCTGAAACAAACTCTGTGCATTCTCCTTTCCATTTTGATGGTAGTTTGGTACATAACTTTTCCAATTTTTTTTTAATCACTTCCTGAATATTACAATTATGATTAATTATCTATTCTTTGTGTACTTATTTGCTATATCTAAACGAGTGTCCTTATCACGGTTAATAAGATACCAACCAACCAATGTCGACAACTTATATACATGAATAACCTGAATAAAATTATTGAATTACAGTAGAATCCGCTTATTACAATACTGTGTATAACAATATTCCGGATAAAACAATTCCCGGCTTTGTTAGTTTTATAATATCTCATGTGCAGTATATTTATGTCATTCGGATATAATAATCTGTTTCTCTAGGCCCCTTAAAGATTGTTAAAAGTGAATTCTACTCTGTATATTTGACATAAAGTATATGATATCTATAGACCTTATAATAGTTACTAGTATGTCTATGATGATATTATATTTGGTATCATAATATTAACTTGTAACTAAATAATTATTAATTAAAAAAATTAAAAAAAACTTCATTTAGGTATAGGGAGATGTATTAACTGTCAAGCTTTTTTTTACCAAGAAGAACAAATTTAACTTAAATTTATGTGTCCATTTGCAATACGTTATTTAACATATTGTATTATATTATAATAAATCATAATTAGGGCTCGGAACTTATTGAATTTGCATATTTTTATTAAATAGTCCAATAAATTGCTAAGAAAGACAGAAATTAGTTTCAAGTTGTAACAAATTTAAATATATCAATGAAAAATTGCATATTTTTGCATATTTTGAGGTTTTAATAAAAACACGCATTTGTTCACAATAAAAATTTTTTTATGCATATAACATGCTATATTTTAAGATATACTTGAGATGTGATTAGCACTAAGACTATAAGTTTATTCATTTAACAAATATTTTGTTCACTTACTTCTGTATCTTTATTAGATATTTCAGATTCTAAAGCTGACATAAAAATAGAACACATTGGACAATTATTTGAACTTTCACTATCTTCATTTGAAGTTAATGACAAATCTGTAACTGGGCATAATTTCAATTCTGGACAAATCTAAGAAAATAAATAAATAATTAATTAGTTATCATACTTAAGGCAAGGAAAACTATAATTGAGCACTCACAATTGATGCATCAACTTCTTGAACTATAAGTGAAATAAAGGCATCGCCATATTGGTTGATAAACTGTTTACATTGTTGTTCAAATGACAATGGCACAAAAAAGCATGACTTTTCCAATGATGTACGGATATCTGCTTTAGACTTTGGATCGGTTACTACTTGTTGGACATAATTTAAAATTGATTGGCACAAGAAACATGTAGTTTTATCATTTGGCATACTGACATCATTGACTATACAAAAATATAATTTGATAAAATTAGTAATTACTCATATTTCATGTAAAAAAGCAGTTCTCAAACTGTAAGGTTCTCTAATCTAAGAGGGCTCTAAAGACATAATATCTGAATTGAATTAAAATAAAACAATATTTGGTTCATCATGTTTATTTTATTAATAATAACGCATAATATTTTGTTTTTTAGATGAAAACAATATTAGTTATTTATTATTTATTATTAATTGATAATTAAATAATTTATTTGGTTAAAAGCCAAATACATGTTATATACATACGCGGAACAATAACAGAATTGAGTAGTAGAATTAAATAAAAAGTAAAAAAAAATAATACAAATTAATGAATGTAATAAAACATAAATTACTGATAATATCTAATTATATAATTATGAAAAGACTCAATCGAGTTAAAATTTAATAAATATATTTGGGTATCATTAACTTATCTCGTGGATCTAATAAAAGGAGCATTTATAGCATAGTAGTTCTGTGCATTTGTGTATAAAAAGTGTAAGTACTTATATTGCTTTAATCGTTAATGATTACGTTATAAAGAACCAAATTAATAAGAAAATCATTCATGCATAATTTTTCATGAGTTATGTATATTTAATGGAGCATTTCTAATTTTTGGAATATTATTTTAGAATTTTCTTAGCAACATAAGAGTTCCACAAAGAAGAAAGTTTGAGAACTGCTGATGTAAACAATTGATTTATACTATCTTACCAACAAAATGCATTTCCTTATAGAACACATCAATAACTACAGATTTCTTAGGGACATCAATATTTTGAACTTTAGGAGGTTGTTCATCGACCATGACAAGTGTAGGCTTATGTTCATTTTGTTCTTTTTTAGCAGTAAATGAACTATCTTCTTCAATTTTAATGGCTTCTTGGGTTTGTAAAAGGTCAATTGGAACAAGCGGGTACATTGACTAAATTAAGGGATACAATGTATAAAATATGATTTTCATTGATGTAAATACTAAATAGTTATTAACTTACTGCAATAAAATTGAGATTATAACGAGAGTTAAGAGATTTAGGACAAATGCCAACTATTGTACAAAGATCTTTTCCATTCAGTTCGCTAACAAGGAACTTGTAGTATTGCGTATAATTTTTTTCAACTATTGCAAAACACTGAATGAAAATATAATATTAAATATATTAATTACATAAAAACATAAATATTTGGACAAACCTCAGTTGTAAAACTTCCAGTTAGTTCACAAAGAATTTTAAGTTCATCTGAGAATTCTTCCTCAGTCAAAAAAGTTATCAAAATATCTCTCAAATCGTTGACCAAGGTTTCACAAGATTCACATGTCAATTCATCACTGACTTCATTAGATTTTTGGATTTGAATCCTACCTCCAGCATTACTAATTTTAACATCCATCAAAGCGTTCATTGATTTCTGCAAATAAATTTATTTATAGCAAGATATTTCTTGAACTGTTAACTACATTCTTACTTCATAATCATAATGTAGATGGAATTCTGCTGAACATATACCACTCAACAAACATAAATTACGTTTATTAAAACCATTTTTGACGGCATTGTATATTTCATTATGATATGTTGATACAATACTGCTGCATGCATCGGAATAACTGCTCAGTTCTCCACACACCTAAGAAAAAAAATTACATATATATAAACAAACTTTACTTGTGAAATAACAGATATAATGTTGAATACATATTCATTTCTAAACTGACCATCAAGAATCTATTAAAAATATCATCTCTAGACATGCTCTGTACTAAATCTTCTCCTTTGTTTATAGTAATAGCGCATTTTTTACATTGATGGAGTTCACTATCAACTCCTGGTTCCTCCTAAGAAAAATGTTTAATTAGTACAAATAAAAAAAATTTGATTAAATTGGTTACTTTTTCTTTATTTTCTAATAGAAGCTTATCAATGTGTGCATTATTGCACAAACCAGAAACTGTGCAAACAACATTAGGGTCCATTTCTGAAGCCAATGTGTCAACGAGTTCAGGTATAAAACCATTTGATAATTTCTTACATTCCTCTTTAACTATTTTTAATGGCATTAATTCACAAGATCCATCGAAGACTTCTTTCAATTCTTCCTAAAAGTTCAATCATTCAATTATTGTAAATTGCTCATTTTAAATATAGTACATTTTCATTATTTGATTTTAACTCAAGAATATGTACACTAAAATGTTGTCAATATATTTAACATTAATAACTAACCAATGTAACATTACTGGTAAGTGTGTCACAAGCTTCTTTCATTATATTTTTACAAATTGTACAAATATCATCATTATCTTCCGGATATGTCTGTGTAACCCAAGTTGTTTGAATGCAATGTTTGACAGCGTTACAACCAGCAGCGTTTCTAAAAAATTTTTTTTTATTAATTTTCATTGCTAATTGAAAATAATAAATCATTTAAATTTTAACTAGGTATTCCAGTTTATGTATATTTTAATAAATAATCATACAGCAAAAATTGTAAAATTGCGAATGAGCAGCAACGCGGGCATCACTGACGTAGTATACGTATAACGGAAAAGATCCGTAAAAAGAATAGTCTATCCCACCACACAAGATCTGCCACTGTTTTCTATACTACCTAGTATAGGCGCAAATAGCGTTTGGGATTTTGGGAGGCTATGGACATTTTGGGGGGAGCTTAGCCACTAAAGCTCCCCTATTTTAGCCTATGCTACCTAGCTATAAATATGAGTATATTATGTGGTATATCAATGATTCATGTTCTCCTATAGCTGGAATATCTGCATCACTATGATTATCGTATTATTATTTTAGACCACTTTATATATTTTATCTTTATATCCCTAGTGATAGACATTTTATATATACATATCCCAGGGTTAACTTTTTAAAACCAATGATGTTATAGGTAACAATAGTTTTGTTGAAATAGTCTTCATGATGTATATATTATATAGTGTTACTCTAGATTAGTAGATTATAACTAGCTTTTTTAAAATGCTTGTAAAGTATTCGTATGGTATATTATTAACTGAAGAATCCAGTTATAAATAATAATTAAATAAATGTTTTGATCTATTACCAGTAAGATTGCAGTGACTGGAACTGGTAGGCATAGGGAGTCACTACATGCTTTACTTTAAAACTTGTAACTTCAAATAGCTGCAACTTTAAAATTAAGTTTGACTGCCAAATTTTGACTTCACCATTGATTTAGTATATCTAACTACACGAGTCTTAAAAAAATTGTATCCGGTAAAGTAGGAAGTTTAGACAAAGAAAAAAATTAAACTAAGACGTCCATTAAGGATCATTAATGATCATGGATGCCTAGGTTTTTTGACAGTCTATATGTAAACGAAGGTATTAAACATTGTGGGGGTGGAAGAGGTATATTGTTGTGTAAAGTAGTAAAACAGTTTCTAAATCTGAAAGTAAATTGAATGTGCAATGGATGAATTTTCATTTATGGCAAGTCAATAAACAAACAAACTGATTGAAAACCAAATTCTATACCTACTTGTCGATAAAAAATAATTTTTTATTTAATTAATATTTTTTTTTAATTGCATTAAATGATTAAAAAATATTATACCTAACCATTGATAAAATAATTATACATACAAAAATCAATATTATAACTTATTAAATAATCTATGTGACTATGCAAGATTCATAATATTCATACATTTATGAAGACAGTTTAAAGGTTATGGTTTCAACTTCAATACCGTTCAATACCTAATTATTGTTAAATAACTAATACGAAATTAAAGATTTCATATTGTATAACTATTTGAACTGATGACAACATGTTTAAATAAAATCAGATGTACAAATACTACAGAGCTACAAATACATTACAATAAAAAAAAATCATCTATAGAAAACAGTAACTAAAATCAACTTTTCTAAACCATTCTAAAGTTAAATGAAATTAAAAGATGATAATATTAAATCTAGTTGCATATTCTTCAATTAATACAAAACCAATAATTTTACATTTTACAATAATACAATTATTAAGTAGTAGATAGTTTTTATACCAATTTAAGAATTGGCTTAATTTCATCAAGAAGTCTAAAATTTAGATCGGTGGGTTAGACATTATCAAGTGTTAATGATCATAAAAAATAAAAAATAAATAAATGTGAGATAAATATTTCATAATAATTAAGTATACAGTATGCAGTAAGTTAATTTATTATTAAGTTGAATAGAAATTAAGAATTTTATTCTGTAGTAAACAAATTAATTTGAAATAAGACAAGTATACTCTATTTGGAATGAGATTGTACCCCGGCGTCGACCAGTTTTCGTTGGGCGGCGGTCAGACATATGGTCAGATGATGTCCCCACTATGGTGAAACGTAGGAAGCTGCCACGGAACAAAGCCACACCCGTGCGCACAACTTGGCCGCCGGGTCATGATCTTATTCCGAATAGAGTATAGATAATATAACTGTATAAGTTAATTTTTTTAATATGCAATTTAGATTAAATTATTAAATTATAATATTATAGATGTAATAATATTTTGTTCTTGAAGTATTATAAAAATAGTTTGAGAAAGAAGACATAATATAATACCTAGAGTAATTGTATGCTGTAACAATATAGTTCATTGTTCTTCAATTAACAACAAAATTAAAATACTTTTATAGAAAATTTTACGGATGCTATCTAATATCCTGGCATATAAAAATGTATTAAACCAGATGGATACAATTTATTATAGTAAGACATGTCACGTAAGGATGCCTTAGTCATAAATAACTTATCAGTTGGTATATAACATAGTTTCCTGTTTTTCAGGGTTATGCAATTTTTGTTGTACAAATAATACTTTTATGCAATTGAAATAATAAATAAATTTAATTGGAATTATACATTTTTGTTTAGCACATTTTATTGATAACAACACATTTACCTATGTATCATTTTTTTTTTTTTTTTTATTTAATCATTAAGAGGACGTCGTACCCGCATGTGTTGTCTCCGTCTTACAAACGTACGACATAGCAAATTTTCGTTCGCTAGTTTCAATAGGGTGCTGTCATTTTTGATTTTAGAGTGAATTGACCTATTATCAAACTTTTAGGTAACAATATTATCTGTGCCCTCTCGTTTGTTTTTTTTTTGATATTTTAATTTTTAAGTGAGTTATCAGTATGTAAAATATTAATGTTTGAAAATGCTCATAACTCACTTCAAAATTAAAATATTGTAAAAAACCAACGAGGAGGCACAGATAA
>NC_042493.1:100734516-100739138 GCF_005508785.2 Acyrthosiphon pisum
CACATGCGGGTGCGGCGTCCTCTTAACTTTAATGTGTTAGAAAATATATTAGAACGCTACTAGAACGCTACATTCTAATAAGTATTATTATTTATTATTAATGACACTTAATCTAAAGGTATTTGAAATCATACGTGATATTTGGTATATAGAAATATAATAATTGTAAAAAAACACACAACACTATAGTGATTTAAAATCAACCTTAAATTAATAGGTATCTAATCAGGCAATTAAAATGTAGTTTATTAATTGTACCTACACCCAAGATCAAAAACAACAGTATTTATAGTTACTAAATTATCAAATGAATAACTTTCTTATTTACCTACAAACTTCATAAATAAGTACAAAAAATTACACAAAAATATTGAATTTTGGTTATATTATAATTGATTTGGTAAATGTTTAACAGCAGTACTAATTTAGGAAGATTCCTCCTAATTATTGTTATTTAAAAATATTTTACAAGCATACCTAATATTTTTCTTGCATTAATGTGCAATATTATAATAAAAAGGAACAAAAACTTACTATGTATATTGTGTTATATATAATCTAAGCTATAGTTAGTGTTTTCGTATCTAAATTTAATTAACTGTTACATAAAAACAATAAGTTATACGTAGCCAAATATACCCGGGATACAATATATTATCTATATTATGTCCTGCTCAGTAACAAGTGAGCTATAACTATTACTCACGTAATGTTTTTGCACCAAAACGCCGGGCCATAAGTGCATTCTCGCGAGCCGAGCATTTGGACATGTCTCTGGACGAAGATGGTTTCAGCATCAGCCGAAGCACCTGAGCACGAAAAGAAAAAAAAAATTAAAGTTGACTAGGGGCCGCCGAACACAGAGTGCACGGTGTTGTATTTTTCGATAATAACATTATACAACATTACAGGTGGTCGTTTTAGTTGAGTACTTACCGGAGGACAGCAGTGCGACGAGCCCGAAAAACACCAGCGGCCCGCAAAGGCGGACACCACTCGCGGCACAGGTCATCGTCAAGGTTCTTCTCGACGACGGTATTACGTTTATACGATTGCGTTACACGAAAATATAATAATATTATGTATTATACTTAATATTATATTTTATGCTGATCGGACGTTGTTCATCAAGCGTACAACGTGAGACGATGTCGTACGTCGGTCTGGTCGCGACGACAATAATAAGCGGCGATGACAATGACAATTATCGTTAGTCTGACAACATAGTCACAGAGGTCGGACGAACAGACGACAACAAACAATAAAATATATGAAACGTGAAAACGTGAAAACGGTTTTGTTTGAGGTTGGATCTGGAATACGAGAGGGAAACAGGTGATATTACGACGGTTACGACGGCCCCTGTTGCTGAACCGCTCGGACCTTGTCGCGGGGGGGGGGAGGGGGAATTGTGAATAGCGATGATGTTGTCCGCGGCACTTCGATCGGATTGGTGTGCGGAGCGGTAGGAAGGGGGTAGTAGCTGTTGTTGTACTATACCACAAATAATGTGGTAAATATTTTTCTTATCATCAAAAATACGCCGACAACAGCAAGCTAACAAATTCAAAATCCCACGCTAACATACTTGATTGGCTTCCTTTACGCTGCCATTTTTGTTTTTATCATCAAATATTTGATCGAGAAGGGGTATATTATATGCAATTACCTTGTATTTTTCAACCCTGTTAGTAGGTAATGAAGCGTATGCGGCGCACATATTATAGAATAATAATAATAATAATAATAAACCTTTGCGTCCAATCGCGTTCATTATTGTAATATTGTCACGTATATTATGCGTATAGATAATATGTAGACATGTATTCAATAGTCATATTATAGAAGTAGTTTTAATTTTATAATGCGTGTCATTTTTGATTCTATGAACATGCAAGCCAGCTGATCAAAATTAAACCGTCGCGACAAATGGCAATGTATCATCGACGCATCTATCGATTTTCTATCAATTTATTATAAAATTATATTTTAATGATGGCACTTTTTAGACCTAGCCCCTACCTACCTCCCAGACGCGACCTTCGGACTTACATAATATGAACGGCTTTAGCGTTTTCGGGTTACGTGAAAAACAAAACAACGGTCATTTGTTCGGCGATTTTCAAAAAGAATCCAACGATGTTGCGTAAATGCATAAATAATGATACCTAATACTTGATAATAAACTAAAATCAATACAGCTTGTGGTTGAAACTTGGAAGTCACTAATAATGTTGATGCGTTGATTGTCCCAACCAATAGTACAAATGTACAATAATTATTTAGTATTTGACAGGACTACGGCTTTAAAATAAAAAACAATTTTCTACAGCCGTCGTCGTTAGTTATCACTTATGTATGTCTTTTACAGTCATACGAGCCCTGCGTGATCTAATGAAAGGAAAATCTCAATCAAAACTGTTCGATCTGACAGTGTCCACAAAAATGGAATTCACAATTTTTTGAAACGCCAGTCATACTATTACCTATACGAAACGCTTGTGAAAATTAGCGTAATTCGTGCAATTGCATACCGGGGCTAATGTGCACTTTACCAGCTCATGCCCATGCAAAATTTTAAATCTTTTAGAGCCTTGTTTTTTTGGATCTTACTCATTAACTATTTAAGAACAATGGTGCAATCAGAATTTGTCAGTCGGACTTGGTTTCGAAGTTCGCAATTTTGCGTTTGGTACAACCATTTATAAATTATACTTCTAATTTTTAATTTAAGATGTCTAAATATTTTTTTATAACAAATCAAAAATATACAAACATATAATATCATTAGTTTTTTTTTTTATGGTTATTAAATATAAAATGTGTGCACGGTCTTGTTAAAGAGCTTACATTAGATAATATATTAATATAGGTATTTTACTATGACCAAATGTATAATTTATAAAAATAGATTGATATTGTCCTAAGTACACAGATTTAAAAAGAACAAAAACTAATTATACAAATTTTGATTAGACAATGATGATTAAATGTGACAAAAGTCAAAATGTTTAAATGTAAATATTTTTATTGTTACTTTATAGTTTATTAGTGTATAATTATTATGTAAAACATAATAAAGAAAAGTAATAGTAAACTAATGTGTCTGCTCACTACTGTCTACAACTTAAATGTAAAAAGATTGTATTTAAAAAATTGTATTTTGAACAAAATAAGTATTAATGAATATTATTCTCAAAGTATTCGAATAATTTTTTGAGTATTCCAGAATGGTATTCTAAATATATTTTGTGAAAATTATTCGAATACGTATTCCGAATACAAAATAAAAGTATTATTTAAAATACTGCCATATCGGTAGCTATATTCAGGAAGGTTATCGACAACAGTATTGGATTATGTTCTCTATATAACTGTGCAAATAAATACAGTTATTAAAATACCGTTCTTCAATTTTTAATATAAAAAATGTGGTGTCGCCGCCGTAACAATATGTCAAAAAAACTGATTCTGAACAGTGTATATTAAGTTTAAAATAACCGTGCTTACACCGTGTTCAAAAACATACTGTGAACTAACCAACGGTGTTAAACTCGTTCACTGAACCATTAAATTAGCGCTGTAGACATCGCCACCGACCGACACACACACACACACAGTCACATATATCTAATCTTATGTATGTCTTACATATATATATGTATACCTTATCTAATCGTTATTTTTTTATGAGTCATTTCGTCTTTGTGAATTATTATATAATACGTAGATTAAAGCTGGTTATCGTACGCCGAAGGATCGGCTGCACGAATATAATTAACACGGCCGCCGTAACATTTTTTTGTCTTCCTCCGTCCGTCATCGTGACCAAACCATCGTCATGAGCAACCAGTCGCGGATATTACAGAAAAAAAAAGTATTATATTGTAAGGCACGAACTGCCAAAATTATTATTTTCGTCAAAACGCGAATCGCGCAATAATTATATTATATTATTTTGTTCGGGCGCGAATCGCCACGCTTTTATTATATTGTGCGGCGCAAATCGCCACACCTTTGTTTATTATTATTTAAGGTAAGGCGAGAATCGCCAGTGTATATTATTTTCTTATTATTATTATTATTATTATTATAAATATAGGATAGGTAGCAGCTGGCCAGCCGAGCACCGTCATATCTGTGAGTTTTTGTATTATTATTATTATATTTTTGTTACCATATACATTCATTGCTCAGCTCAGAATCTAAAAATGTTGTAATTTGTTATACTAGGTATGTTTTTTAATGTATAAGCTACTGGGGGGCTATTCTTGAAAGTAGTAGAATGATATTCGTATACGAATATTTGTACTTTTTCTACTACTTTGACAAAACCGTATTCTTGAACGCCGGTCGTATACGAACGGATTCTATTCTACTACCGGATTCTACTACGAACGGGTCGTGTGGTGTTTAGTAGTAGAATCCTATTATTCGTATACGAATAATCGTTTACGCCGTAACGGCGCACGATTTAATTACGCATTTATATGAACCTAGTACCTAAGCTTATACACTTTTTAATTATGTTATTATTTATACCAATGTATTATATAGGTATTATATTTCACACTTAATTTTCTAATACCTATGTCTAATATCGTGATCATTATTCGTCTCAT
>NC_042493.1:100739238-100739503 GCF_005508785.2 Acyrthosiphon pisum
TATTTTCGTGTAAACTTTAATAATTATGGACATATTATTGTAAAGTTAAACAACATTATGTACCTATATGTTAAATATACATATGTGTTAAGGTATAAGTATAAGTGGAGTAATAGGTAATCATTTTACGAGGTACTTGTACCACTCCACTCTAAGTTTGATTTTTATGTAAGTATTGAAATACTCCAAAAGATATTCCTGCTTCAGAATATAAAATTAATATATATTTTATTTTATTAAAATCAAGCCTCGGCTTTGCCATTGG
>NC_042493.1:100739603-100755940 GCF_005508785.2 Acyrthosiphon pisum
ATAAATACGAAACAAATAAATTGAGACCATTGGTATTTTGGTTGTTCAAGAATTCACGAACAATCCAAGCCAATGCGCTGATCGAACATATTAATTTAAACATGGGGGTGTTGAAGTCACGGAATACTTCACTGTACTGCACACCTTTAAGCGGGACAAATAGCATTGACTGAGATAGGATTAATGTCAGCGATTGTACAGCATGTAGGCCACTAATAAAAATAAACATTTTAATAAAATAATTACCTAATACTCATAGGTCTCTAAAATAACTTACATTGAACTTTTTAACTATAATATTCTTCTTTCTCAGTGATGTGAATCAATTTAATAGCATGTTTAGTAAGTCCACAAACATAATTCAACAATAGCAATACAACACCAATACGGTGGAAACTGAAACATAAGACCAAAATTTAATTAATAAAATATTTATTTTGTTGTTTTCATAAGACAATTCTTCAAAATTACTTAGTTATGTATATAGCCGAGACAAATGCCAAGTATAATAGAGAGTATTTTACTCTGCTAAACATATTCTCTTTTTTATTTTTTTGGAAATACAGTTCTGGCATAATATGAGCCCAGTAAGCTAATTGGATTATGTAAAAGAGTTTTGTTGAAAAGGATAGAGTGCTGTATGGATATCCAATCCATAATGATGAAAGATCAGCCAACCAATTGTCTCTGTAAAATATATATAGAACTTCATTATAAAATATCTAATTGATTCTATACAGTGTGTTCACGCTAAGAGGTGACACTAAATATTTAAGTTCGATGACCTTGTATTGAAATGGGGTTTTTGCTGAATGACAAATAGTACTTTATACACATTTTCAGATAAATTTAAAACTTTTAACACTTTTGATACGCGCATATGCGATACAACTTACTTTTTTTAAATGGTAACATCAACTTTTTTATACATATTCGTATAGAGTATTTTTTTCTAAACAATTAACTGGCATATGAAATTTAACAATGAAATTTAATATTTACGAGTAATAAATGTATAACGAAAAGGAATTATATTATCTTAATTACTGGTAAATGTTGTCAAAGTTATTTTTACCATCTTATCTGTGTACAAACAGGTATTTAACAATATTGGATTTTAATAAATTGAATTTAGTTTACATTTTGTTAAAAACAAATTACTTGTAAATATTAAATTTAATAGGTTTTTTTTCATATGCCAATTTTGTAATTAAAAAAAAACTTTTTATACAAAAACTGTTTAGAAAAAATATGTAAAATTTATGTAACCATTAAAATGCATTCGCATCGCATATTATGCATGTATCAAAAGTTTTAAAAATTTGAAATTTATTTGAAAATGTGAATTTAAGTACTATTTGTTACTCAGCGAAAAGCCCGTTTCAATACAAAGTCATCTAACTAAAATATTTAGTGTTACCTTTTAGCGTGAACACACTGTATACTAAACAATATTTTATATTTTAAATGGTTTTGAAAAAAATACTAATGAACAGTCCATTCTAAATAAAATTATCCAATAATTTATTACAAATTCTTACTTCACAAGAATGTATAATGCCCAAATCAAAGAAACTGCATTGAATACAATCAGCTGTCCAGATTCATTGAATTTTGAGTTTTTTGATTTCGATAAATGCAACTTATGGACAATTTTCTGTAAGTAAAATTGATTAGACGATTAACTAGTAAATACTACTTAATAATTGCAGAATTAGTGTTGATTATAGACAGTGGTGGATGTGATGGAGGGTGGTGTAAATAGCCCCTCCCCCTAGAAATTTTTTTAAAATTGATATTTGAGCTAAAACAGAATAAGGAATATTATCAACTAATTAAATATAGTATTTTAATATCTTCTGATTATTTGTTCAATACAAATTATTGAATTTAACCAATATGATGTTGAATAAAATACTGTTTCATATTATAATACCTATATCTTTAATTTATTGTTGTTGTTTTTTTTTTTATTGAATTTCCTATATTTGAAGATTAAAGCTGCAGGGATGGGTATGTAATTTTTATGGCAATGCATATAAATTGCATATTTGAATAAAAACACTGCAATTTGGATCCCAAAATTTTACTTATGACCTTGTACCAGTGATACCAGATTGCCATCCTCTTAAATAAGCTTTATATCTGCAATTTTATTGTTTGCAGATAATATCTATTTCATAATTTCATAAAGAGCCTCTTATTATTATTATTATTATTAGGGTTTGGATTTGAAGGCAAATGCCTTTCTTTTATTTATCATAATAGAAAAATAATTTTTTTACAAAAATGTGTTTCATTTAATTTTTTAGACGATGGATACATTTTTTTTTTACCTTTTTTACTTATAAATGCCTTTTTTGTGTTTAATTTTCAGTTGATTTTATAATTTTATACACAGTTTACGTATTATTGCTACAAATGGGTTTTATTATTCGCAATATTTATCAATATCGTCTTATTGAGTATTTGGTATGGTCATAAAGCCCAAACAGTAACTGTTTTTCTGAAGACAGCTTATCAAAATACATGGTAGTCAATTTTTTTTTAATACCAACTAGTATATTTTACATTAAATTAACTGGTATAACTCAAGTAAGTTAATTTTTAAAATTGCATTTACCAATTCTTAGGACAAACCGGGTTAAAGAAAAAGGTTATGTATTTATATAAAATAGCATAAACTTAATGTAGTTTAGTATTCATGCTCATTTTTTATTTGTATTTTTCTCAAAATGTGTGCATTTTAAAGTTTTTAAAAAATGTTCACTATTTTATTTTGTTGTATATTTATGAATTGCTTTTTAATATAAATTAAATGCCTTTTTTTGTCTTTTTTACATTTTAAATGCTTTTTTTATTGATTATATTGCCTTCAAATCCGAACCCTAATTATTATTAATTTATTTACAGGGAAGAACCCAATTTATTACAAAAGATTATCAATGTAAAAATTGATTAATAATAATAAATTATTATGATTAATAGATAAACATAAGTAATTACAAATTTACTTAGTTAACTAAATTAACTATTAAAAGCATTTGGTAATTACTTAAATAGGATATAAATTCTGAATATAACTTAGAGTATGAAACAAATTGTCTTTCATTAATTAGATTCTAGATTTGTATAATTAAGTATAAAGCTATTGAACAAATAAAATAAATGTAAAATATTAAAATACAAGTTTAGACTGTATAGCACATTTTTAATTCAATCCAAATGTTGTTTAAATTGAAATCAAACTATAAGGACTTGTTATTTTATCTAGAGAATGATGAACCAACTATTTATGATAACACACACATGTACATTTTGTGAGAACGATATTAAAACTAATACAAAACTAGGAAATAATATGAGCAGAAATGTTTTGAAACTTTTACTATTGTTAACATACAATGAATATTGTCTTTAATACCTCAGAAGTCTAAACATGTAGGTAACTACAATATACTTACATCCAAAACATATTCTTGAATGATGTCACGGAGTACGATGCAAATGAGGAAATAGTAAAATATAGCAAACAAATCCTTTAGACCTGTACCATATGTTTGGAAGGTGTTAGGTCCGGGGGCCTGAACATATTGCAGGGTCACAAACAATGAAGATACCGGTGAAGTCAACTGCAATGCAACACAAAAAAACATGATACAATGACAATAACACAACGGCAATGCTCTACGTGAGAAATTAGTCACGGCGTTTTTTTGCTCACATGAACCATGATACTGATGGTGATGACCATGGCCACGCAGAATATGATGTCAACATGGTTTCGGATGATAACCTCAAGGCTGAATATGGGAAAATTCTTGTTAGCCTTTCTGCCTTTGATTGGGGCCATTTTCGAAACGGCAATCAGCAGCTGGACAGTTAAAGGGGCTTAGCCACGTATGGAAACGAAACTGTTGATGAAAACACAAAGGCAGACGGAGCTGTAAGTACGACAGTCGGAGTTCAAGTGTAACTAATGGACTACGTTGAAGATCAGAAAGCGGCTGTAGTCGTTGGCACCCGGATCTGAGTGCGTTGGCTGCTACAGGTTGCTGAATGCTGACATGTCAATATAATACACCTGACGGCGTGTGTTTACATAATATTCAGGTTGTTTTTTATTGATAACGTCGAAGGTGACCAGTGGTAACCACGTATCGGTATAGAACAATATAGAAGCGAAACTCGATCAGCTGATTGGGGTCTTGGTTACCTATGATCTGAAGTCTGAACCTACGAAAAACATGAAAACCACGAACTAAGATAATAATATACAGGACTGAACACTATAGGGCGGAGGGGGTGGGTGATACGGTCAGAAAATCTTGCTCGTCGGTGCATTTGTGAATAAAGCGCCATCTATTAACATCAGTAGTAACTACAAAGTTCTACATTTATTTTAAGAATAAATTAAAATTTATTATGACCACGAACTACGATATACTACGATTACGGTATATCTTAGTTCATGCTGCTTAGTATATTATTTAGTAAAATATTTTAAAATTATAATATATTTATTTAAAATGGTTCGATTATGTAGCGTTATAAATTGTTCAACTCGCAATTCCAAAGTGACACTTGAACGTGTAACATTATTTTCAGTACCAAAAGATGACTACTTAAAATCTCAGTGGATTAATGTAATTTGTGTGGTTAACAACAGAGAAACTAATGTCAAATTTGTATGTGCCAAACATTTTAAAACTGAAGACATTAAAAGGACATATTATGGCTCTGAAAACTTAGGCTCTGAGGTAAATAATGCTGACGTAGAGTAGTATAGAAATTTGATACATTCAATATTACTGTTCTATAAATTAAATAATAAAAAAAAAAATACATGTAATCTATACTTGTAGGATATTGATTAACAAATTACTTGTATGTAATTATTTAACTCAATTACTTAATACTTATATCTAGTCTACGTTCACGGCCAGAACTGAATTTTGGAGCAGTTCCTTCTATTTTTGAAACTTCACCCAGTCACACCTCAAAATTATCATCAAATGTAGCTTTGTGTAGATATCCAGAAGAAAATGTTGAAATTGTTAGTATCTGATTTTTCATTTTTGCTAAACATGTATATAGGTATCCCACATGAACACATTAAACAAATTTACTTTAGGAAATATTTGAAGATTTTGTTAAAATAGTTCCTACAATCGATTTGCCTGTTGGTTGGACATATCATTTAGATCATAATGTTGTGGCATTTTGTTTTTTAAAATCATATATGAGTGAAAATCTTTTGATGATGATTGAAAAACAAATTTTGGTTAAGATTGATTTAACTATTTAAGCAATTCTTTGGTATGATACGACAGGCAACCGGCCCTAATAACCATCCGTCAGCTCCTACGTTTTTGCAGGTTTATAGAATGTTATATATATAATTATATATAGAACCTATTCAATCCTGAAACCCCCAAAAACTGGCAATTGTAAGATTCTTCATTCAACATGCCCCAAAATAACTATATCTGATATAAAGGATATATTTCAAAGTGAAGAAAGCGAAAGAATAATTAAAATTAAAGATTTAAAAGCTAAACTAGACACTCTTGTAGAAGAAGGAAATTTTGAAGCAGAAGATATATTTAGAGATCATGATTATTCATTAGTACCAGCTAAAGACTGTGTTACATACTATATATGTGGATATTTTTGTCGTGTGTTCAAAAAACGTATTGCTTGTGATACTTGTCTTTTAGCTTTTAATGAAGGTACCTAAGTATCAAATATTTTATATTTTTTATTAATATTCAGTCTTGAATTACCTATAATAAAATCATATTTTATTATTATTATTTTATATAAACTTTTTGTTTTAATATTATTTTGTACATTTTGTTTTATGCAACCAAGGTAATGCATCTCACGCTCAAGCAACATTAACGAACATAAAATCAAGAGGAAATTTAGTTCATCCAAACTCAACAATTTATACACTCATTTCAAATTTAGAAAAGTCATTTGAAAACCACTGTGGGAGTCCAAGTACCTTTGATGATACTGTTAATGATTTTTTTGAATATAATAACAACCTCTATTTTCCATGTAGTGAACATAAAAGTGATATTATGAGTTCTATAATTGTATATTATGTGACCATGAGAATGAGACAATATTCTTGTATGCATAATAGAGAACGGCAACATAAAAGCTCTAAAAAAAAAAAGTTATCCAAATTGGTGACAAATTGATTGTAAAATAGGTATAGAATAAATTAATAAAAATATAAAATAAACTTGAATAAAATTAATAACCATTGTCAATTTGATATTTCTATAATAATATTACCTACCTTCAAATTTCAATCTTCATCACAAATATATATTTTATTAAATTGTACGTATGTATAATGCAAGACCGTAAATTATAGACTAAATTAAATATGATTCGATACGATATAGGTACCTAATAGGTAATTAATAATATAGATTTGAATAATTTGATCTATTCTATTTTTTTAAATAGTTGTCACAGCTTGCTGTGTATTAAAATTCAGATGATTTAGAAAACCGACAGAGTGTGCCATAAACACCAAGGTACACTTCAGCAAGAGTACCCGACCGCAATATCTAGAGTCGTTACCAGTCCTGTATATTTTAGTTCGTGATGAAAACGATTCCACGCACCAACATGATGTTAGACCCATGGTTACCAATATTATGAAAACGGTTCAAAGACTATGGCGGGATACGTTACGCGGGGTCGACTTGTTTACCATTCCACATTTCACGTGTACCACGCCCTCCTGGAACCGTGTTCAAGGCCAAAATCACCTGAATCGGCCAGTTCACGGAGTTTCATACCCCTGGTAACGGTCACGGTCGTAGTGAGTCACGCAGCCGCTAGATGTCACGCGTGTCGTAAACTACATCGTTGAACCTTGAACCATAACAAATTTAATCGTATAATTGCGCTATAACTATTAATTATAGCTATAATTGGTTTAATAACAAGGCTGGTAAAATTAATTTTTTTTTTTTAACTCAGTTTTTAACTTAACTCAAACTTTTTAACTCATTTAAAACCATCCTAGTATAATAATTTTAGATTTATTTTTAGAGTAATGATAGCAATATAAGCAAGTATTTGTTTTAAGCTGACTAAATTCACTCAAAATTAATAATTTAGTACAAGGATTTATCACACTCACGTATCATACATGTTACTTTTAAATGGTATCAAATACGATTGAATAATATATTGTAATTTGTATTTTCGTTATTTTTTTTATATCGATAAAGTTAAACTGTAATATAAAATATAAAATTACTAACATTTTATTATGTACCTAACTTTTATATGTAGGTAATACTATTGTTATTCCATTATTATTATTTTTATTATTACATTTTATTGTTAAAGGTTGATTTTATAATAACACTGATTACAGTAGACTACCCTTTAAAAAACTAAAAAAAATTACTATCATCAGTATGTTACACTTGCCTGTTGCCCCCAATCTCCCAACAAATAGTGGGCCGGTAAAAAAGTATTTTCCCGGGCTGGTCTGAAATTCCAATCCATCCCTGCTTGTCACATTTTCTGTTAAGCCATAACGCCCTAATACCGTTCCACCAGTTGTCGGTAAATTTGGCCGCATCAAAGGATGTTACGTGCTGATGTTACAAGTGTGTTCGCGGCATAATATGGTAATAATAAAAGTTAAGTAGAAATGTAGGTACAGTAACACAATTGTAAATATTTATTAACTTGCAATTTTTACTTGATGCACAGTATTCTAATTTTAGTTAAAACTACTTAGTATAGGTTGTGAATTAGTTGAAAATTAATTTAAACTTGTGTTAAGAAAAGCTCTCTGTCAATTAATATTTTTTTAACATAAGTTTAAATTAATTTTTATGTTATACAAACAGTTTAACATTAAAAAAAAATCAAATGTATAATTTAAATTTTTGACATAATAACTAAAGTTATATTGTTTAGTAATTTACGTTTACTTATAATAATAATATTAATAGTAATTGTAGTAATAATCTAAGGTTAAATTTTCAATTTTATTTGTTGATGAAATGTGTACTTCATGTAACATTAGTTCAATACAAAATTAGTTGCAATTACCATTAAATTACCATTTACCATTAACAATTCAATGAAATTAAGAGTAACTATTCACTGTTATCATTTTCCCTATTCTTCTCAGGGTACTTTTTCTTCTTTTTCTTCTTTTTGTGATGACGCCTAGACTCACTTCTACTATGAGACTTATGTTTCTTAGAACGCCCCTTGTGACTATAACTTTGAGAGCGATGACAATGAGACCTGATAAAAAATGTATGTTTGTTTAACTGTCCTAAATAAAAAAAAGCTTATCAAAACTGATTAAATAATACAATTGGAATTACTTGTGTTTATATTCTCTCTCTTCTTTATAACTTGTTTCTTGACTTTCAACACTATCACTGTTAATTTGTTAAAATAAATAAAGATAATTTTATTTTAAATAAAACAAAGATACTTTAAACAACATTAAGTTTAATATCTACATTATTATTGGTAATAATATCAAAAATAAATAAAAACTAACCTTTCTCTATGTCTGCTACGTTTCCTATCACGTTCACGATCCCTCTTTCGATCTCTTTTACGGTATCGATTGCGACTCTCACAATCTCCTTCATATTCCTTTTCTTCTGGTTCTTTTTTAACTCTTGATGCAGCATATTCTTTATTTCTTACCAAATCCTAAAAAAACACTTTTTTAAACTTGCTATAAATTTACAAAGCTACAAATTATTTTACTAGTCTTGCTTTGTTGTTTGAATCTCCATTTGACAGAGTTGGAATGTTCTCTATACTTTTTACGTTCGAGTTCCAGCTCTAATTGATCAACAAATCAGTATTAGAGTTAAATCATAGGTATATAAATATAAATATATTGTTTAAAAAAAAAAGCATAATCAGGTGTTAAGAGTAGATTTTGATATTATAGTGCACAGAAGATATCAATCCGTTTTTTTAATTTTTAAATTCAGTAATGGCAGCAACTGATAACTCTTTAAAGCTTAACAGATTATACATAATTTAATACTTTACCTACTTAGCTGTCCTATGTGTTGAATATACAGTTAAAATAGTTAAAAATAATAAGTTACTTGATTCCATTGAATATCTTGAGTAGGTTCAAATGTATTATAGTGTGGATCTGCTTCGTGAGGATAGTATTCTGGTTCATAAGGCACATTAATTTGTGGAAGACCAAATCTTAATCATATTTTTAAATATTATATTAGTTAATGTACATTTGATTATTTTGTAAGTTCATGTTTACCCAGGAGGTGGTATAGAATTTATAGAATTTTGAATCATTGGTGGAGGTACATCAAAATTTGTTGGAATTATTGAAGGGGGTATTGATAAATCAGGAATTGAAAAATGTTTACGACTGTATTCTCTTCTCTCGGTTGGCATAACCTAAATATATAATCTATTAATATTAGATATTTTAATAAATAGTTCAAGTATTTTAATATTTTAATAGTGGTACAAAAGTTATGGTAAGCATAAGTTTTGTATCAATATTAAATTTATCAATAAAAAAGTGTATACAACCATATACTGTTAAATTAAAGAAGTATGTGAAATATGAATCATTGGTATCACACTGCGTAATAGATACCTCAATAGTGTTTTCCTGAGGTGGAACATTTGGTGTTTTAAATGTTGTACTAGATTTAACATTCAAAGTAGGAATCATATTATTATTATTTGTAGCACTTATAGAAACTTGTTGATTGTGCATAGCTAATGTTGACATTGCAATTAATGATTTATTACAACGCATTTTCTTTTGGAGTTCACAATATGCCAACCATGTGTATTTATTAAATCCATAATTAAAATAATCTTAAAATATATAAAAATAAATACTTAGTTTTAACTAGACCTAAACTCATAAAGTAATAAATACTATAATAAAGTAAACATTTTCCAAAGTTTTACAAAATAATAGTATTTTACCTGTGGTATCTGCACCTGACTTCAACCATGGTTTTCCTTCAGTAGTTTCAATAGAAGACTTATGAGCAGGAACACCATTTACGGTGTCAATACTTTCAAATCTTCGGCATTAAATTTTCCTTGATGCTAATATGTATATTATTGTACACAAATAAAACAAACACTTAGAATACTTAATAATAATTGCATTAATTACTTTAAAATAATTTCAGAATATTAAAAATACAAATTACCCCTTGATCATAAAATACAAGAGTAAAAATTATTTATAAGTTATTGGCACTCATTTAAAAAATAATAAACTATATACGTTTTACAATAAATATTATTTTGTTTGTTTAACATGTTGCATTCAACTGCCACGCAGTTAGCATAATATTCCCAGATAATCACAAATCTTCTTAATAATTTATTCTAAACCAGAATAATTCTTTTTGCACTGTAGTAAGATTTTCTATAATTACACTATTGCATAGTGATAAAAGTTATAATTTTTTGTAATGTTACAACATGTTAAAGATAAGCCGCAACATCTTGGTTATTGGCATACATAGTTTACAAGGTATTCATTTTTTTTTTTTATTTACTATAGTATTATATACATATAACAATTAATTAGTATACATAAAATCAATTATCTGTTTGTTTCTGACTATGAGTAATTTATACAACCAAATTAATAAAATATTAATGGATTGGTATAAACAATATTTCTTAATACCAACTTCACTATCTAACTTTTGACAAAATCTCTAATGTTAATGTTACTATATAAATATAAAATCAATTTGTCTTGCTTACTTTATTTCCAGATGACATTCCAGGAATATTTGTTAATTTTAATAAGTTATTTCTTTTTAAATTAGATGAACTTGCATTATTTTGCTGCGAAAATGATGCCATATAATTATTTATTGAAGACAATGTAAAATTTCCAGCTGCCATAACAATGTCGTCATCACTATTTTCTTCACTATCTTCGGATGATATTTGTCTATCTTCATCATTCTCTTTTTCAGGAACATTAATGTCCATTTCAGGTACAGTCTCTACTAGGTTAGCTTTAAGTGAATGTTCTGAACGTTTAACCAGTACATCAGCTTGGACTCCTGACCCCCCTAAAAATGTTTCTGGACTTCGAGGTCGATTAGGATCTTTATCATCTAATTCTTTTACAGTAGGTGGGATATCTATACTTCCTTTAATAAAATGACCAAAATATGAATTCAAACTCAATAGATTCATATTTTACATTCGAAGAATATTAATCAAATTAATAATATTTGATTGTAAATTATAGATGCTAATCAAAAATGACTAATTTAAAAATTCTAATAAAAACTATTGTAGTAAAATAAACTTTAAACTTAGGTAGGTACCTAGTTTATTTCTCGGTAAGATAAAACCTCATGAATTGTACCTTTTACCAAAAATTCTAGCTTAAAAGATAAGAAGTTGTTATACGAGATATCAATATTCATTTTTAAAAAGTAAATTTTAGTCATTTCATATACAGATATACTAATACTAATTAATTATATTAATCAAAACATTTTAAAAATATTTTTTTAATGTTCTTTTAATACTACAAATCTCAAATAAATGAATTATTCAATCCAAATATAAAACTACTAAACCAAAGTTTTAAGGTTTAAATGTTACCTGGTCTATGATTTGCCCAGAACGCCATAAGACGTGCTTCCTACAAGTAAAAAAATATTAAAGTATTTATACTTACCATTATATATTTAATAATAAATATATTTCAAATCATTCTAATAATTTTATTGTTTTAAATATTATATATTCCACAAAAAATAGAAAAAACCGAAAGTTTTTACATTATTTAATATTTATTGCTTATGCAAAATGCATACTTTAGTTTCGAGTGTTAAACATTCAACTATTAGATATTTTATAGGTCTATAGTCTAAGGAGTATAGACTAAACTCACTAAGGTATTAAACACAAATTATTTTATTCTGGTTATAATGTGGGAATGTTCTTATCATCAGATTTAAAAGAAATGGTTGTCAAAGAGGTTATAGTTAAATAATTGAAGTTTGGACTTTTGACAGTAATAATTTACTAGAAATGTTTGTACTAAGGACTATTTACTATGCTAATAGGACCATTATTAAAGACGATATAATGTAGTACATCAAACAATCACATTATAATATAACATATCGGATATCGAATGAACATGTTTACTTGGACATAAAATATCAAATACATAAATAATGCATTTTGCTATTTTTTGTGGTTAGAATGATAATATAAGTAGTCAAAAAACGATGATAATAGAATAATATATTCATTTACTAAACGTTTAAACTTTAAACGATTAATGAACCAAGTACCTAACTGCCAACTGATACTATAGACGGACACTGTAGGAGCATCAGGTACTTCTTCCGAAATTTTAGGGATGAAAAAAACAAAAAACTAGAAAATCCCAACCAATTGTTACAAACATAGATTCCAAAATTCCCTACAAATTATACAAATGATATAACCAACATAAAAAATGCATTTATATATTTTATGAAATATCATATTATAACTATCAGTCACTTATTGGTACTTTAGAAATACTTAATAGTACTTAATATAAATTCTGGTTTGAATGTCGATGAGGCTATTATGAAATTAGAATTAAGTACCTAATATTTATTGTTATTCTTCAGCAATTTAAATTTTTAATTTGAAGTCGTATAATGCATAGTTTGGGCAAACCTCAAATCTAGAAGAAGGTTCATATATGTACGCCAATAGAACAATAGGTAATAAATTATTAAAAATAAGAGGTTATATACAAACTTTAAGTTTGTTATCTGCCCTGTCCAACTCTAGAAAGCTTCAGAATTAAGATTCTTTTTAAAAATAAAATATAACTTATGTATATTCTCTCCAAGTTGTTGAAATTAGAGCCAATATAATGAGACGCAAAAGTATTTTTTATGTAAAGGGAAGGTAATATACAACAATAGCATCCTAGCTTAAAATACCCACCATGAGTGATCATTGTTCAATATCATAACATAAATATATTGTAGTTTGTTGGACCGATTTATGATATTTAAAACTTATTTTATATTATAATATTCAAGAATTATTTAATCGAGAGAGGGATTCTCGGGAAAATAATTGAGTCAAAAGGACGGTGTAGTACTGTAGTAGTTGCAGCAATATGAGACTCGTGAAATATACACCAAATTCTAAGAACTGAGCTATATAATATTATATCTATTCCATTTTTTCTGTAAATGATAAAAACTTTAAAAACATAGTTTTTACCATTCCAGATAAATTAATTGATATTGATTATTTAAGGATGAGTTTTTAGTTGTTCTGAATTAAACTATTTAAAAAAAAAACATGCCATATTAATTTTCTTGTAAAAAAGTTGTAAAATGTTAAAGAGTTAATTGCAAAACCATATTATTAATTCATAGATGTGGGCATTTAAATTGTTAATATAAATGAACTATTTAATAGTTTTAATATTAAGTTTAACATTTTCTATCTAAATTTTACTGGTACATCATCTGTTATGAATTCTTGGTATTGTGTTTTTATACAATTTTTAGTACTATGTTGAGCAATGCACAATAACTTATCATTGGTTGTTGACCAATTTATTATCTTTATGTTGGCTTCAAATTAACATAATTCATGGACTGTGGACTCTCATAAAAAAATGTTAAGAGCCTTTCCTTCCTCTTATCTCGTCGAGTGAGGTTTCAATACTGTAACAGATTTAATTACAAAGAAGAGGACTCAGCTCGATATCGTGACAAGAAGAGATTTCCGTTTTATGTTAACTACAGAGGTTTAATATCAATTTCACCTTCAAAAGAATGTAATAAAAGATTTAATAAAGCGTAATTTAATTCAACACATTGTCTTACGATTAATAAATTAAATTACTTAAATAGCTGTAATTTAAATATAATATCATCTATTTTTCTATATTATACTATTATGCAGTAGCGTGTCATTTTTTGAGGCAATTGCCTCAAGGGAAATTTGGGTGGGTGGGTGTGTTAGTGTAGATGTGCAACTTATACCTAAAAAAACTTAATAATATTTATTATTTTGAATAATAAAAAAAAATAGTGAAAAAACTGTTGGTGGTGGGGAGGGGGATCAAATTGTATAGTTTGCCTCAGGTCTGCTTGTCAGTTTGGCACGCCATTGCTATTATATGTATAGGATGATATAAGTATCATGTGAAAATTATATTGGCATTGAAACTAAATCAATTATTAATTGTTTACTTAATATATTACTATAGTACAGTACTAAATAAATATTATGCTAACCATTATCCAAATAATATACAAATACTTACCTGGGTATAAGAAAAAAATTTAATAGTTCTAATTATTACTGAATGGTATGAATGTAGCTTAATACTTACATAACTAAATCAGTGACTGTCAATATCATTTTAAGATGATAATAGCTTGGTTTTCATTTTTAAGAGGCTTGTTTTGGAGATGAACCTAATTGTAATGTGCAGTTAACTGAGAAAATATTAAATAATGCTAAAATAGTAAAATATAAACATGCTTGCCCCCACGACTTAATTATTAATATCCTATTAGGGTAGGTGGGTATAAGTAACTGTTCATTGCCACACCTAAAAAAATTTAGTTAAGCGACACTGGACTAATATTGACTCTTATTTGAGCTATTTATAGCCGTAAGATATTTTTATAATTTTGTAAATTATTTTTTTCATAAAAGTTTTTCTTTTCATACAAAATTCACCGGAAGGTCACATAATTATTATAGCCATGAGATTTCTTCGATTCATATTAATATTTTTTTTTAACTATTATATCTATTTATTTATACAAGTTTACAACGACTACATTCAAAATCGTTTTTGGTAAACCTACAATGATTTATCATCGAATTAAAATAAAACACATCCTTTAACACGACATGTTCGACAATAACCGTATTATAGTAGGGCGGTAGTGCGGTACCCACTCGTCCACTTTTTTGTAGATAAGAATACAATTTAATTTTTGCTATATAAATATTTAAATATAATTAAAAAAATGTCTATCTTCGCATATGTATAAGTATCTATACCTACTTATATCGTTTAAAAGATTCCTAAGTTAACAACCAAGATTTTGGTCTTTTTATGGTAATCTTCAGCCTTTTTTATTACCTAAGAAATTCCATAAGAAATTTTAATGCATGTATTTTTTTTTTTTAATCAAAACTCATATTCAGGTTGGTTATCTACTTATTATAATCAATAATTAGTACCTACCTAATAGTTATTATAAAATATGTTTTTCTACGTCTAAAAGGTTATCATTTGTGGAAGTATCCCAAGGAACAAAATTACGAATTTAGTACTTTTTTGGTAATCTATAAACATTTTTTCCTATTCGAACGGATCATCATAAGAAATCGTCAATTTTAGTTATTTTGCTCTATTAGTACACTGATGCTTGATCTAATGATCTCTATTAAAATTATATACTTTCTTTTATTTGTATAATAAATGTATATTTTTCTTTTTATTGATAAAAGTACAATAGCATGGCTGATATATTTTGCTTACTATACACATTAATAAATAGTGATGTTACGTGTAATTTACGATACCTAATCATAAAAACATGTCTACCACTAGTATAGGTTGTATCGGAAGCATAGGCGGTTCTAATTCCAATAATACATCGCAACGATTACCTCGATTTGTATTCTGACAAAATATTCTTTTTTCCACAACATGTACCTACGAGGCGAATTTTTAAAATTGTATTTGGTTGATTAAATATTTAAGTTGGAAATTCTGAATTTTTTTGAATTTTTACAATATTTATTGTAATTTAAATCACAAAATAAAAGATGAGGCTCGATCGTCCCTTTGTAAATATTACAGACAACCCGAATATTTTTTCGTGATAATTGTGATTCGGAAAATCATGATAATTGTCGACACGTACCATTGGAATTAGAAACAATAGTTTTTGAAAAAAAACAGACGTTTTTATTAAACAGACACTTATTTATATTATATTATTACCTCCCACCAGCCCGTCGGTTTACATATCTCTATTCTCTTCCTGACGACCAAGGTGACACATAGGCCCAAATTATTATTGTACATCGGCGGTTTTTTTTTAAAAACAAGGAGTGGCGACCGTTGAAGTTTTCCCAGCGATTCCCGCTAGAAAAACGTTTGGGGAAAAAGGGTGATCAGTAGGGCGCGGATTTTTATGTAATAAAAAAGTCAAAATATGTAAATATTTATGTTGTTATTTTTGCCAAAATATGTATTAAAAATCATGAAATATTTAACA
>NC_042493.1:100756627-100762537 GCF_005508785.2 Acyrthosiphon pisum
CGTAATTAATATTTACAATGTCGATAAAGTCGATAGATGGTCAATTTTAACATTTTTGGAAATTAAATAAGTACCTACATTTATAAAATATGAAATATTTGCAAAATATGTACTTATTAATTAAATATTTTGAAATATGTATTTACAACCAATTACCAAATATGTGAAAATATGTAACATAAAAAATTGTCATTTTATTCAGGGTGTTATGAAACGTGCTTATTTTTAATCAGGACAAAGATATCTGCATTCAATAAAAATATGTATTTACATAAAAATCCGCGCCCTACATCACACATCGACGGGTGTCTGATCCTTTTTTGTCAGTATATGTACGACGTACGTATTATTATTGTTTTTTTTATGTATCTGACCGGGACAAAGCGTATAGTGAATTATACATTTATATTATATAATATACGTTCTAAGCGAACGACTGGTAACCGTCTATAGAGGAGCCGTTGGGATTATCATTTATTCTTACAGAAACATTATTAAAAATATCATAGTTTGATCAAATGTTATTATTGTCTTTGTTATTTTAAAAGTCCGAGTTTTACGCTAGTTAAGCTTTCCAACTTAATATATTTAATTTAATTTACATAAATATTGTGTATCGAGTTGTATTTTATAATAAATTATTATTACTGTGATACCTAATACCTGTCACCTGTGGTTCTATCCTTTTGTCCCGGGGCCTCTCATTATATTATTATTTTTACAGTTGAAGATATCCACAACGCTCCGGCCCTTCGGATATCGGCGACCTTGTTCAAAGCGGTGAGTAACCACATGACTCTGGAGTCATAAGCAATATGTCTCGAGTTGTTACAACTATTTTTGTAATTAACTACGAAAACAATATTGAAACAGACTACGAAAGGCTATAGGTACAGTGGGCAATGCGCGTAACTTAGGTACTACGAGACACTCAACGTGTTAATGACGAACACAGAGCAGCTCAATTCATCATTATTATTTTATTCAACTCCAACGTACATCGCTTCGATCAGGTATTTACTATTGACTATTTGGATTACCTAAATAAAATAAATATTTTTGACCATGGATTACGGAATGTGTGTACGATAATTAAATATCTTCACTTGTTTATTATACGTCCGTATGTCCCCGATAGTGATAATGTAATAATAGAATAAAATGTCGCTTCTTTCAACAAATTGTTGCCATATAATTTTATTAGTATAAGGTACATGGGCATTTATACAAATTGAACAAAATTAATTACAAACTGGGTCAGTACTGGCTGAGTAGAAATGTAAATACAAAATGGGTATCCGCGATTCCTGATTTATAATTTAATAATTAGTAATTAAGTCTTAAACACCTAGTACTGGGTATAGTAAATACCTAAATAATAGTTATGCAATTATAATATGCATTTATAAATTTGCTACTCAGCCAAACACAAAAACACCAATATGAATTAAGTACACATTTAAGTATTTAACTATTGAATATTAACATATAAACATAAAAAAATAATATGCTGTGTAATATGCATAGCTTGCTCGTAGTTTTTTTTCCCAAATTCAAATAGTACCTTATAACTTATAAGGAATCGCGAAAGAAACCCACTGAAAAAAAAGTTCACGGATAAAAAGCCCAGAAATATAAATACGAACAAAATATTATGTATAGGTACGTCATGATATATTGTGTTATAACTTATAAGTCATAAGTCAAAAAATATCAGTCTTAGGTATAAACATACTAAAATAGTAAAATGTATACAAAAATTACACGACTATATTATAAATAATAATAAAATAAGTTAATACAAAACAGGCAGTAGTATAATATATATTTAGATAACAAATAATTTTTTAGTTTGTATATACCTAAGGGCTAAGACATGTTTTTTACTTATAACACAATAAATCATGACAGATACATAATATTGTGTTCATATTAATTATATTTTTATTTTATTTACAATCTATATTTTATACAATTAATTATTATTTTCATTATAATATATTATTATATTTTGTCATGGGTACATAGTAATTACTAATTAGGAGTAGAGTATACATGTGGTTACAATTTCACATTTATATTTATATTTCTGGGCTTTTTTTCCATGGGATTTTTTCCGCCTACCCATTAGAAGGAAATAATACAAAATAGATTTATCGATAAACAGCCACTTTATTATTCCGATCAGGAAAAATATTGCATTCCGTAAATAATTTATCGTGTCGTGTGAGCTCCCTCTACCGAGTAAGAGCCGGATAAAAATGTAGTATTAGGACGGGTAAGAGCGGAGTCTATATTATGATATCGAGTACCTACTCGGCCATCGAGTAATTTCCTGGCACTCGGAACATCTTTTTTTTTTTTTTTTTTCGTTTTGAACCGACGGCGCCGCGGGAAATGCTTTCGCAATACTTCCGCGACGCCGCCCACTCGGAACATCTCTAAGTCACTAACACATAACGTACAATATAATGTCACATAACGTTTAGTTCACGTTTCCAATGTTCGAGCAAAACTGATATAAATTTTGCCATAATTATTAATTTTAGGTTGAATATTATATTATTATATACTATAATTATGAATTGTGGACATTTTCCCTCAGATATATTTTTGATGTGGACATTTTCTCCCAATTTTTTTAAAAGTTGACTATTTAATAATATTATTTTATTATTTAATATGAAATTATTTTTTTACCTATTATCTAATATTTTCAATTTTTTTCATGAATATAATAAGTTATATAGATGCATATTTTTGATCAACTGAACTACTTGAATCAAATTCAAAAGCAATTATCAAATTGATAAACATGATAAACTGATTCAGTCTTAACATAAATAAATAAATTTATAAATATGAAAAAAGCTAAAAAATATATATAGACCTAAAACAGTCGGGGGGAAAATGTCCGGTGGGAAAGGTCCTTATATATATATTTTGTAGTAATATTTACAATTTTATCTTTTATACTGTATCATACTCGCTCAAACACAGTAAAAAGACAAATTTTCGGCTCTACCGATGGACGGATTTTGTTGGTCATTAATTCTTTTTTTTTTTAACCGGGTCGTGACGATATAATTCATAAACAAGCTAGGTACTCAAGAATTGATTACAAAAGTATCTATATTCTATGCCAACCAATAAATAATATTGTGTTCATAATTATCGTTTGTCATATTATAGTAACGATAGACTAACTATTAGCCAGTAGGTAAGACGATATTATTTATAATGACAAATTACAATAAATCGTTATCGAAGAAAGCACATATTTTTTCAAGAGAACAAATAAGTTATTAAATTAACAGCATAATACTATTATAATAGTTGTATATTTATGAAATTTTTTTACTCTGCAGGTGGTAAGATACATACTTAAGAGGACGCTACGCCCGCATGCGTTGTCTCCGTCTTACAGATGCACAACATAGCAAAAACTGTTTTTCGCGGGACAACTATGCTCCCTCTGTATTTGTAGTAGAATTACTAAGATTCCACAACACATAAGGAAGAACTGTAAATACTTTCTGTATTAATCGCGTGATAGCTTATAAACAGGGCCGGCGCTAAAAATATTGGCGCCCTGGGCGAAACAATATTTTGGCGTTATATCTACCGTTGTGCCATATATTAATTATTATTATATAAAATTATATCAAAGTATATTCATTAACATAAAATATTAAATCAAATATAATATCATTTTACCCCACCACTGCCTATAGTATAGGAATACTGTGTTTCACTAATTACTTATTTATTAAGACAACCAGAGAACGGAATTTATTGTAAATAAGAAACCAAAATATTATGTAGGTACACATTTACTAAACAAAATATATGAATATTGTTTACCCGTTGGCTGTTAATTCTTATATTAGGTATACATTTGACATTACTAGGGCAGAGGACTTGTAGCTCTAAAAAAGCGCTAAATATGCAAGCACTTAAAATCCCTATAATATGCACTTAAAATATGCATTTCAAAAATTTTCAAAATTTTTTTTAATCCTAATCGAATAAAAACTTGCAATCCGCATAGTGCGCACACGGCTCACTGTGGTGGTGATGTCGTATGGTGTACGACATTAGATCGTTTACGATTATCTATCTATTAATAAAATTAATTACAGCAAACTATATTATTGGCGGTAAAGCACGATTAAGCATAAAACGATCGAGCATAGACCTTTTAAGTAAAACGATTGAGCATAAAATATTTTATGCGATGTTGCCAAATTCACGTTGCCAAAATTTTGTAATTTATTATTTTCACGTATTATTACAACAATTATTATTATATCTGACGCGAGCCGTGAGCCGAGCCCCTCAGCTTTATCGACAATGTTATCAATTAATAAATTAGTTCTGGAGTACTATTCCGGACTACTATTGAGATTATTATTGATTTATAAATATTTCGATTTTATTATTTTCATAAGTCATAACTATTATTATTATTATTATTATTTCATTATTAGCAAATAGATATATATACCTACTGTACCTATTATAATGTGACTACAAGTATTGAGACTATTATTGATTTATAAATATTTTGCATAATGTGACTAGGTATATTACATATTAACTATGAAACCATGACATTTTTTACCATGTTATATTTTGAATCATTATAATTATTTAAATAAATATTTTTGTATAATACAGTTCAAAATTTAAAATGGCAAAGTTGCAGAGTTTTTTATGCTCAATCGTGTTGATTTTCTTTTGTATTTCAATTTCCTTTTATACGCCGACGATTTATGCTCAATCGTGTCGCAAAAAATGTGTTTTATGCTCAATCGTGTCTCAGCCATTATTGGTTTATCGGCGATCCTCAAGCGCTTGTAGGAAAAACGTGTGCCCGCGCGGACAGTCATTATTATTATAAGACAAACATTTTTTAAATTTTCATCCAAACATTTGGAGTATTTGTCTGTATTATTTGAAATGAAAAATATGTCGGTGTGGAAAAAAATGATTTAAGTTAAATAGGTATGTCTCAAAAGTATGAAATTGAGTATAAAAGATTAAAATATGCCCTAAAAACAAAACGACTCAAAATATGCATTTATATGCAAAATAAAATTTCAAAACTAGCTTTGTGAAAGCATGAAACGTACTTGTTTCATACCCTGTTATTTTTGTGAATTATCAAAACAAATATGCAAATGCTACAAGTCCTCTGCCCTAGACATTACACAGCAGACCGTACGTAGCAAGAGCTCGTCGAAAACAATAAATATTTGTGTGCTTTAAATACTAAAAAAAAATAAATAAATACTAGTGTGTGTCAGGAAATTGTGTCTTTTTGATTTACACCACACTGAGGTTTTTCTAACGAATCTATACATACCTAATCGTCTGCTTATATGAATTTATTTATAAATATTATCGCGGTATCGATGCACTGTTATATTCCTACGAATTACGTGGGGGCTCTGTTGTCAACGTTAAAACGTAACATTTTATATATTATTAGGTATATTGAACCTGATTCTATTGTAGGCACCTACTATATGGTTGCCATATTGTATATTAAGACTTAAGAGTGTGCAATAGTAAAAGTATATCACCCGTGTATTTGTAATATACGTACTCGCCGCGCGTTCGATCCTCGCTAGACTTACTTTTTAATGAAAGCTCCTGTTAACTTAATGAATATATCATCAATACATATTTATTCAGAAATAAAACGAATAGAAAATGTGCTACCTGAAAATTTACAAATCCCTATCAAATTTAATGAAAATAATATACAAGAAAATTACAAAATATTACAAATAGACCTTCACCCAATGAACGATAGAATAATATTTTCAATAAAAATTCCACTACGTATCACCGAAATTTTCAAATTGTATTACATTATACCAATATACGTTCCAACCAATGATC
>NC_042493.1:100765240-100768454 GCF_005508785.2 Acyrthosiphon pisum
TCTTTTATTCGAAAAATATTATTAAAAAGTACTGGGAAATATTTCTGAAAGCTGGGTGTCAAGCTCATACAACTAAAGGCATATTAATAACAGAGCAAACGGTAGAATCGTCATTGCAACACTGCCTTTAGAGTTAAGTATTTTAAATGATTCATGATGCAATATTACACTTAATCAACGCTATCCGAAACCCATTAATTTAGATGAATAAAAAATTTAAAATTCGACAAAGAGGCTTTTATAAAAATAATTTCAAAATTAAACACACAAGATGAATTACTAAATTCAATATTAATAAATAAGACATATGAATTTGTGTATACGAAAAAATATTTAATCATTATAATAGTTGTTATAATATTATACGTCTGTATAAAATTCTGTATAAAAAAAAAAAAAATAGATCAACTTTAGAAAATATTTTTAGGTTATTATCCTGTGCCCATCGCAATAATCCAACAATACAATAAAATTTACTTTATAACTTATAATTATTAATTAGGTACATTTTATATATTATGTACATTTAAATCTCTTATAAATGTATGCATACTAAGTAGTTATACTTTATTTTTTAAGAAATTATGCCTTTCTTAAGAGGACGTTACACCCGCATGTGTTGTCTCCGTATTACAAATGTATAACATAGAAAAAACTGTTTTGCGCGAGAAAGAACCGAGAAGGCTACAGTCATAACCAGGGTTAGGGATTTTATAGCACTTAAAATTGCACAAATATGCGCTATAATATTACCTTAAAATATCGTTAAATATGCGCTAAAAATATGCAATAAAAACAACAAAATATGCAAAAAAAGGAAATTTATTAATTAATAATTTTTTAATCACTTATAAGTTATTATAGGTAGTTACTTAAAATTTGAAATAATTTAGTCATTCTGATTAGAATCCAAATGAATTATCTATACAACGCATTCAACGCTCGTTTGTTGATAATCGGAGATTAATAATTGGTTAGAATCAAATACCTAATACGAAATTATCGTAATAATACGATTGACAAAAATCCAATAACACGTTTACTAAAATATAATTTCATAAAATATGACCGATTTTGATTCAAAACAGGTAAAAATGCAAAAAAAACCCTCAAAAAGTCCAAAAAAAGCAAAATAAAATTTTTAGTTTGAGTTCTCTGTATCACGAAACACATTTTTAGCTTACTCTATTTCATAAGAAATATGCAAATGCAATAAAATCCCAACCCGGGTCTTAACTAAGAAACGAGAATTTCACAATATAAAAAGGAGAATATTGGCTGTGCATTGTTGTTTATATTTTTTGATATCACTTATATGAAAAAAGTTCTTACCGTTTCAAAAACCATTGTTGTTGGTGTTTTTCAAACTTGAAATACTTTTTTCATATAAATGATAACAAGAAAATAAAAACAAAGTTACACAGCCAAAGTTCTCCTTTTTATTTGGTGAAAATTTCGTTTCTTAGTTATGACTATAGCCTTTTCGGTTCTTTCCCGCGCAAAATAGTTTTTTATATGTTGTAGGTACATTTGTAAGATGGAGACAACACATGCGGGTGTAACGTCCTCTTAATATTATTATACCTATATTATATTTATTAGGTACTATATTATATATATTTGAATAGTATTTACTTTAGTTTTAAGTTTTAGTGGTATATATTATAATTTATATTTATGTTAATAGATTTTTAAGAATCGTAACTACTGTAAATTGTAATACAATATATATAATTCAATAATTAGCCTATATTATATTGGCAATACTAAATTATGTTTAAAATATACAATATTATATTCTAATATGTAGATTATAGAGCCCAATCGGTGTATGATACTCATTAAATTTGTATAAAACTAGAATGTTTCATATGTAAACATGTGACTCGTTTGCCGTTTGTTTATGTATCGTTATAGGCCGCAGATATAAGAATGTCAATCTCAAAAGTAAAAACTGACATCTAACATTATTTATTCTTTGCTTTAACATGCTTTATATATAAAATGGTGAATTTTATGTTCACATATTTTTTACGGTACATCTCCTATACATTCTTTATATTTAAAAATAAAAATAAAAATTGCCGCCTACCTACTATTTAAATTACATACATAATCAAATATTGAGTAAATAATTATTGAGAAAATCTAAAAGTAACCTTTCTAAAGTACCATTTTGATCCAATTCACTAAAAGATAAGATACTATATGTTGAAATCAAAGCACTCCTTCTGGTAAACATTTTGTATACAAGATAAAAAAAAATTGAAAATTAAAAAAATAAACACCATTGTAAAACCACTAGTTTCCTCGCTCCGCTCGTAATAATAATTATTTATAATAAGAATTAAGAGAATCATCTATTATGGTCTAATATATAAAGTCGTTTGGTAGGTACTAATTAAAATTTTGAATATCTTATATCACATGTGACTCGTTTGCCGTTTGCGCATGTAGCGGTTTAGGCAGCAGATATAAAAATGTTGACATTTAAAGAAAAAACTGACAACTATCGTTATTTGATCTTTCAAATAACATACAATATAATACAATAGTGAATATTTAATCGTGAATATTTCCACATATTTTTTTATGGTATACCGTAATTTAAATTAAAATTAATATTTACCGCTAACTATCATATAATTACATATTATATTAATATACAAAATAGGTTATTAAATATAATACATTTTAAATATGTAAGCGACATGAATATTTAGCATTGAATAATAATTGTGTTCGAAAATTATTTAGTACAAAATTGAAACTGATGAATATCATAATTAAATTTAAAAAAATATAATGCATTATTACTAATTAGTATTTTTATTCAATCATCTCTGTTGAAGAAAATTTTACCTGGAAGATGATTCATTTTTATATAGCTTTTGGATTTCATCATTAAGAGACACACCGCTATCTACTTCTTTCAAGACAACTTCTTTTCTATCCCATGGTCCAGGATTTTCATCGTATTCCTATGAATACAAAATATAGTGTTAAACTATTAAAAATATTGAACTGGTATACTCTTTAAACAAACATACCATAACATATGTGTTTCCTTTCAGTGAAGATAGATATCGGATTATTTTAATATTTGAGTTCTTGTGTACACCAATAAGAGAAACTCTACGACTATTGTTGGTATCTAAAAAATATCATTGTAAATATTACATAAATTTGGTTAGCATATGAATAATTAATTTTC
>NC_042493.1:100768504-100769491 GCF_005508785.2 Acyrthosiphon pisum
TTATATTATTATTATTGTTGTTATATTATTATTGTTTTGCGTTGCGCCCGGGAAGAGACGTTTTCCCGGCCAACATACGTACACTTGTTCTCGTACAATATACCTATATTATTTTTACCTATTTACGAACTATTTTTATTTATATTTATTGGTCACCTATTCGGTCCAAGGCTGAACACCATATTTTCTTTATTTTAGTAGTTGCCCGGCCAAATGCTGAGGAAATAGCCGGCTGCTCAAACAATTTGGTTTATTCAATATAGCTGAACTTAAAGAAGCATTGATGTATAAAAACTTTTGTTTCATTCTTTTATCAACTGTCAACATGTTTTTACAATAATACTTCACACAAGCATCAATTGCACCTGCAGTTAACCATTGACCATCTTCGAGAGATCTCCAGTCAATAACATCTACCAAAGCTACAGAATCAACAATTTCCATTGCTTTTGAAAATAAGCCTTAATTAATTATATATGTAAAAAAGTAACTATATGCAATAAAGTCTTGAACCTAAATCTCGACTTTATTTTAAGTCTTGAACCTAAATCTTGACTTTATTTTAAGTCTTGAACCTAAATCTCGACTTAATGAAGTCTTGAACCTAAATCACAGAATAGATTAAATCAGAATGGAAACTCGTAAAGAAATACACAGCTCTTATGGCCGCCCAAAAATATGGTCGGCCATATTGAAAGGGCTCGACAGTGTTGACCTAAAATTTAATATGAAATATTTGCAATACAATAATTACAATAAATAGACCAGTATACAATATTTTATTAGAAGTTCAGCAGACTTAAGCATTAAACTTAGGTTTTAGTGATTGTACTTGCACAATGTAAATATATATACATATTTAATAATTACATTATATATTATATAATAATAAAAGCACTGGTGCAATACCTACGCTTTGTCAGTGGTCAGTGATCAACAACTACAAATAATAACATTAATAAAATGTAGTTAAACAATACTTTTTTT
>NC_042493.1:100771690-100773814 GCF_005508785.2 Acyrthosiphon pisum
AAGGATCATGAAACGGGGTAGTATTCACAAAGGAGTTGGTTCAAAGGATAAAAACTGTTTATTTTTTAAATTGTTTACAAAATGTGGCGGGTCAAAAGTGATAACACAGAATAGATTACATTTAATCTATTCTGTGGTGAAAATCTTGATAAACAGTGTAACCAAATAACACATAAATAATATAAAAATAATTTTTTGTTATCTGGGAAAACTGTCGAGCCCTTTCAATATGGCGGACTATTTTTCGGGCGGCCAGAGATTCCATTCTGATTTAATCTATTCTGTGCCTAAATCTCGACTTTATTTTAAGTCTTGAACCTAAATCTCGACTTTATTTTAAGTTGTGAACCTAAATCTTGACTTATAAGCTTTTTTTATTACACTGTAGTAACACACAATTATACCTGTAAAAAAAAAATACTTACTTGAAACTAAGCTACTACACTTTAAAAAAAAATATATATACTTAAATATTTAACTACAAAATAATAATAATAGAACAACACTTAACAAACAATAAACTTTATATTATATAGAAAAAATAAAATAAAATAAAAATGTCTTAATTAGAAAAACAATTTAAAAGTACTATTAACGTACACAAAAATTAAAAATGTATATTGGCTAAATGCCTTTTGAAAACGCAGGTAAATGTTCAGCTTTGGTGAACACTGCTAACTGTTCGGCTTTTGTAAACACTGGTAACTGTGAGGCTTTGGTAAACACTGGTCACTGCACGGCTTTAAAACACTAGGAACTGTAAAAAAAAAAAAAATTGTAAATGTTAAATCTTAAAGCAGTTATTTTCTCATTTAATCTCAATAAGTTGGAATAAGTAGTAGACTATGAATATAATAATTATATTATGCATACAATTTGTGTGTATTCATAAACAGAGCAGTAGCAAGTGCTGGGGAGACTGGCCTGGATTTTCATTAACTTAACCATTAACTAACTAAATTCCCACCTTGCCTCACCTGATTACGCCTATGTTATAGTGTATTTTATTACTTGACATTGAATCCTCAAATTAATTTTATATCAAGTTTGAACGGTAGTGGAAAGAAAGCTATACTGCTCTTGATGTAGGGTTTGATGCTAGAGCAAGCATCACCAACCACGCTACTACATTAAATTCGCTTATCAAATATGGACAGACATCAGCTACTGTTCAATAACCATGGCAAATAGTGGAGACGGAAATAATGACTGTGGTAATCTACTACCTATACATTTTTAAATGAAAATAATAGTTTTAAAGGTTTTAAAAATGAATAAAAAATTTGACACTTCATTTTAATATATTAATGGATAATCCAATATGTGTTATGAATCAAGCAATGGTTAAAACATTTCATAAGAGTGCAAATCCAAGTGCTAAGTATGATCTTTTCTATAAAGCTATAACTGCAAATGTATATAATGAAAATATTGATGAAACAAAATCAATTGCAAGAGTACTGGAAAAAATTGAAAATGTTAAAAGTATTTTAGCACAATGTTTCAAAGAAGTAAGTGATTTATAAAACTTATAAAAAAAAATGTACAGTTAGATTGAACATTTTTAAAATAAGTATGCTTGGCATTTTGTTAATTGACATGAAACAACTTACCAAAAATATTTAAACAAAATTGAATCTGGGGGACGGAGTGGCCAAGCGGACTAAGGTGTCGGTTGTGACGCGCACCGACGCTGGTTCAAAACCTCAGCCGCGGGCGTAATTTTACTTTCAAGTCACGGTTGTCCGGAGAACAATTGCCGTCATCCCCCACTCGGGCATGGCAGATACCTATGTGTGCCCATTCAAAACTTTGCCAAACTACTGTTTACCTACAGTACCATCCCCTATAGTAAAAAATTCACACAATGGCCTAAGTTGCCGTGGGTTAATTAAAAATAAAAATATTTTGGAACAGAATACCAAAACAAGTTCAGAAGTCTTTCTGAAAAAAATAATTGATAAATGTTGAAGATTCTCCCTCACACAATCATATGGTATACTCAAAAAAATAAATAAATAAATAAAATTAACATTACACGTTAACTGTGTATGTCTTTTCTTTTAACAGTCTTCTCCAAGTGTGTAAGATAAAAGTAAAAACGTCTGCTAAACAAAAAATAGA
>NC_042493.1:100773914-100774949 GCF_005508785.2 Acyrthosiphon pisum
TGAATAATAATTCTGTTCGAATATTATTTAGTTTAATAAACCGACAAAATATGTACCTAATAGTATTTAAATATTAATTATTTATATTTATTAAAATTAGTTAATAAATAAGTTAATTAATTTAACTTTATATTTATTAAAATTAAAATAACTTTTGGATTTCATCATTAAGAGACACACCGCTATTTACTTCTTTTAATACAACTTCTTTTCTATCTCATGGTCCAAGGATTTTCATCGTATTCCTATGAACACAAAAATATAGTTTTAAACTATTAAAAATATTGAGCTGGTTTACTCTTTAAATAAACATACCATAACATATGTGTTTCCTTTCAATGAAGATAGATTATATCAGATTATTTTAATATTAATTGAGTTCTTGTGTACACCGATGAGGGAAACTCTATGAATCATTGTTGGTATCTAAAAAAATATCATTGTAATTATTAAAATAAATTTGGTTAGCCATATCAATAATTAATTTTCTTAAGTATTTGTATTATTACATTTTCTACTCACTTTTTTTAATGAAACATAGTTGGGCATAGCAAATATGTTTTTAGAGGAAATCATAAAAGTTTCCCCAAAATCAATTAAGACACATTCGACGTTATTTGTTTTTTCAGAATCTTGCATTAAGACCCTAACTCTATAAATCCCTCCGTTATTCTTTGTAGAATATACTGCCACGAAATCGCCAGTCTTTACAGCTATTGGTTTGTATTGTTCACCTATAAAAATAAATATTCGTATACACTATAATATGCATCAAAACAAGTTCAGTTTAATATTTACAAAGTAATATTTCTAAACCATTAGTTTTAGTTTTATTAATTATAGACCCTGCTATTATGCACTTAAGTATTAGTTTACTAAATTGCTTGAATTTACTTTGTTGGAAATTTGCTTATCTCATCATTTTTTTTTTTAGTTTAAGAAATAATATATATTATTGAAAATTGATTCTTACTATTTTCTCCTTTTAGTTGGTCCAAAACATTTTTAAATTTTTTATATAATTTTATTGGCTGT
>NC_042493.1:100776296-100776801 GCF_005508785.2 Acyrthosiphon pisum
AAACGGCAACCAAATATCGTAACACTGGGAAATGTTTCACGTACAGCTTCATGTGCACCGATTTCAAAATCTAAATGTAGATATTTAATTTCTAAAACTTTAGACATAGTTATTAGGCACAAATCCTTTAAATAATTCCACATGTCAATGTAAGATGTTTTTGATTTATTTTCTAAGAAAAAGAAAACTAGTGGAACATAATATCTATTTTGATAACAGAGTATAGTATACAATATACATTTTTAAAAAATGATTTGGTGCAAAATCAAAAGTTCCGTTACCAAAGTATATATTTAGATTATTCGTTGCAAACAATTCGTTATCGTTGTATTTATATAGATGAGGTATCATTGGTAATGGATAAATGTATTATCTGATTAAGATAGTGAATGTCACATAGACAGTGTGTGAGCAGTGCTAAGAGTCATATATATTTATATAGGCTATAGCCATAGCCGATTTTTATATGGAAAGTTTGGCAACGTTGCACGGAAAAATAAAAACT
>NC_042493.1:100776901-100783228 GCF_005508785.2 Acyrthosiphon pisum
GAGCGTTCTAAATCGTAATAGTCAAAAGGGTCTAAAAAAGGTATCGCCAATAATGACCGTTCTCAATCGTATTCCTGCCATTTTATTTTTCTCACAAAAATATTATCAACATTTTTTCCAAATAAAAACTCAACATGATCACAACTTTTCCATTTATTTAAAACTCTATTTGAACCTGAAAATGGAAATACACATTTTATTAATAATTTTGTATACAATTGAAAGATACACTATGAACAATGAACATAATATGTATAGATAATTGAGAATTCCAAACGTATTTTTTAGGTTCTATCATACAGTAATAGTGATGTGTGCGTGGAACATTATACTTTTGAAAACTATTTCCACCAAATTTTTTTAATAATTAAGAAAACCTGTATTTATTGGTTTTATCTTTGAAGTTTATTCATTAGTTGTTTGATAAAAATAGGGATATTTGGAATCGATAATAATGAGTTGCTATTTTTAAAAATTACCTACGTTTAATTGTGCATATAAAAGAAATAAAGTTGCTATGAAATATAATAATTTTCGAGTTTTCCAAGGCATTAGCAACGCAAGGTAATGGATGGGTTGAATTTGAATTCAGTGAACAACAATTGCACACAAAATAATGTTTCTTAGCAGAGATAGGATGTCAACCTCTATTTCAAACATTTAGTAACATCGCTCATAATCTAAAATAGCTTACATTGGTAATAAGTTCAATATTAACTATACACATTTAAATTAACTCTCTTACATAAGTATTAAATTCAATAATCTATATAATTATAAATGTTATATTTACCATAAAAAATATCAATCATCAATTTAATATTTGATATGGCTTCTTGTAAACTTGTGTTTAATTCATTAAATAAATGATTTTTCTTATTAGTTGATTAATTATAGTTACAAAATAATAAGATTCATATATTTTTTCAAATAATTTTAAGTAGGTACAGTATACATTTCGTACAATCATAAATGGCTTTCTAACGTCACAAAATGTTTGAAACATATCTTCAAATTGTACAGTTGTTTGAATATCTTTTAAATCATTGAGTGCTATTTTAACAGCTATTCCAGGCTGAAATTGAACAAATAAAAATAAATAGTAATATAGATTAGACTATACATTTATAAATAGTAATTATTAGGGTGCGGATTTATATGTATTTACATATTTGTCGTGAATTATAATATTCGAAAGATTCCTTTACAGAAATATGTTACAGGACTATCTGATTATTTTAAGCTATGGTTGATATTACATATTTTTACATATTTAATCTAAATTACATATTTTTACATATTTTTGTTAAATAATGAGCTATTTACAGAATTAGTAATGTATCGCCGTTTTATATAATGAGTTGTTATCTTCTGCAGTCCGTGCGTGTGCAAATTATAATCGCGAGTTGCGACTATTAAGCCATAGTCCACAAATTATCGATTGGTAAATCTATTATTGGTAAATTGAATTCAGATTATGCTTCAAAGCCATATTTATTAAATACTGAAGTTCTTGAAAAATGTAACCTCTCAACAGATGCTCGTTTTGTCAACGATTTATTGGGTATTCTCTGGCCAAATGGTATTTTGCATGAAAGAGTACTCTTATTTATATCAGACGCAGCACCCTATATGGTGAAAGCTGGAACTGCTTTACAAGTATTTTATCCTAAATTAATTCATGTGACATGTGTTGCACACGTTTTCCATCGTGTCGCAGAAACAATAGATAAGAACTTCCCGAAGTTGATTTTTTGATATCAACTATAAAAAAAATTTTCCTTAAGCACCCAGTCGCGTAAATGTATTTAAAGAAAATTACCCCCAAACACCTCTTTCCCCAGAGCCCGTGATAACACGCTGGGGTACTTGGTTACAAGCTATTGCATATTGTTGCGACAATTTTAGTGTCATTGAAGATGTGATTTCCATACTTGGAATCGATGCTGTTTCAGTAGAAAATGCGAAAAATTTAATTAAAAGTACTTACCTCATTGAAAAATAATTTAGTGTAAATATCCTCCAATACTATATTCCTTGCCAATTCTATGACGAAACTCGAAGCTCAAAACTTGTCTCTGGATGATAGCCTTGGTACCTATTGTCTCTAACACCGTCTACAAATTGAAAGAAGCCTCTGGGGAGGTCGGAATACAAATTAAGAAAAAAGTTGAACAAGTACTTAGTAAAAACCCAGGTTTAAAGACAATTGAAGCTATTGCAAACATTCATAACGGCAGCAATACGCAAACTTCTTTTCAATTTAGTCTTGCTGAATTAGGGGCTTTTAAATTTACTCCTATAACTTCCGTCAATGTGGAAAGATCCTTTAGCCACTATAAAAACATATTGCGTCCTAATCGACGTCGATTTACTTTTAACAATCTAAAAAAGTATATGATTGTCAATTGTTTTGTTGACAACAAAGTAGATTCTAATGAATGAATACTTGTAATTTTTAATTTTTAATTTCATTTTTATTCCTAATTATTAATATGAATAAAATAATAATATAATGTAGTGTTATTTCATTTATATTTATGTACTTATTTAATATACTCATTTTATAATTTTTTTGTCAAGAATAAAAATTTTTTTTTTTACATCATATAATATTGTATTTTTAATTACCTACATATTTGGATAAAATTAAATGCATATATATGTACATATTTTTGAATTTTTAATACATTCAAATCCGCACCCTAATAATTATAAATGTACCTATCATGTATACCTATTGTATGTGAATCTTATAAAATCGTCTAATTCAATTTTTGGTGTATGTTGTATTTCACACTTTGGACGTTTTTACGATGTTCTATTCTTTAAAATGATTACGAAAAAAATTAAATAATTTTTCTATAAGTAAAATAAATTACTTTAGACTTTAACAATAATATTAATACATCATATTATTCTATTTTATTTAGTAATATAGTTTAGGCTCAGAATCATTTTTCATTTAAGAGGATGTCAGCCCACCATTTGCTGTCTCTCTTCGGCCCATGCCCAATACTGAGAAAACACATTTACGCATTTTTTTTCTATGTTTTTAAGTAATCTTAGAGTAAAATCACCCATTACAAAAAGATAGAGAATAATATTTTGGAGGGAATTACATATCAATTTGTTTAAATATTGTCTCAAAACAATTGAAATTTACAAATTTTTTTTGTTTATTTTGAAAGTCAAATACAAATTCAAAACACATAGAAAAAATGATTCTGCGTTAACGCGTTTTTTCTATGTTTCGCGTAGGCCAGAGAGAGAAAACAAATAGTGCTCTGACATCCTCTCAAGTACAAGTAAGTACATTGAATTAAAATTGAACAAATCCATTACAGTGACCCGCACGATACCTAAATGTAGGTACTGTAAAGCAAAAATATGCTTCTTTCCCACCTTATTAATATTTATTATTTATTGTATGTACTTAATTTTGTGATTTTTTTTTACTTGGTTGGCATTTGTGACGTTTTAACATTGTGGGGACGTTGTAGAAACTTAGTGGGAACATTGTAGGAACGTTAGTGCTTATTATTTTCTACTACACCGAATAATATAATAGTATCATATTATTTGTACTATCATTACTATACTAATATGTTTGTATGATACATGTATTAATTATTTTAAATATTGTGTGTATTGAAAATAGGAACTATGCACTTATGCGCTAAAAAAACAACACAAAATATTATGCACTTAAAATATTATGCTCTATAAAATGTATAACTTGACTTTTGGTAGGTACTTAAACTATACAAGTAATATGAATACAAAAATATAAAGACAGTTTGAATGATGTACCTAGTACCATAATATTTTTCTATTGCTGTCAGCGGGTCCTATCAATTATGCTCCACAGCTACTTATGCTCTCCGGCATAGGTCCTGAAAGTCATCTAGCAGAAATGGGTATACCCAAGAAAAAATCTTCAAGACCACATACGTTTTTGACCAACCGAGAGGTGATATTTTATTTTTATCTTATGAAGCTATTGTAATGACATACCCACTGCAGTGAGTTATAATATAACTACATGCTCTTTTGTTTGTTGTACAGGTTTCACTAATGCATAACAGAGTGCAAAACGTTGATAATTATAAATCACAACAAAATAACTAAAATTGATGTTCTTTATTTAAATGTTTAATTTCCTTCCAATGTTGACTTAAGATATCTACCTATTTATAAAAAAACTGTGATTATATAATATAGTTATAGGTAGTTAAGTTATTTTTATCAAAGTATGAACTATTAATGAGAATCGTTGTTTTCAAATTTCAATTATTTGATCTAGCCAAAATATTAATGGATAAGAAAAAGACTTAAATTAGATGAAAATATTTTGGACATTTTGAAAACTATACTATTGACTTTCCACCAAATCTTTATTTTATAATTGTCTATATTATAATGCATGATAACATTTTGAAAATATTTTGAACCTTTTTAGGATATTTATTTATAAAAACATGTATGAAATTCTTCGTAAATATATCTTTTTTTTTCAAATAATATTTTCTTTATTCTATAAACTTATAACTTACATAAATAATATTTGGGTAATATGAAAATTCAAAATTAACTTAATTGTGAATATTAGACATAATTTAAGTTGATTTAAAGTTAACATAGATATAAATTAGTTAAGTTAATGTTAAATTAATTAAAACAGGGAACTAGTAAGTTATGTAAATAATATATTTCTGTTATCAAGCCTTGAAAAACGTACTTTTTGTTATTATGTCAGTTATTGCTTAATCAACATATTTCTTACCAATTATGTCTACAATTTGATGCCCATCTAACATCTGTATAGCTAAACTCGTGTTACATGCATAAACTAGTAAATACCTCCGATATGCCATTTTCACTTATATCTCACTAACGTAATCATCTGCGGGCTAATAAATAATAACAATAGTTCGAACTGTTTAACTTGTATTATATTTTTTAGGTAATTTTCTTTTCATAAGTCATATTAAGTCAATACAATAGGCGAGTTTTCGCGCTTAACCAAATGTAACCTGGTTACTATACAGTGTAACAAAAAGAACTGAACAAAAAAAAAAAAAAATGTGTGCTACTTAAACTTATGACAAAAATTGATAAAGTTATAGGATTAGTAAATAGTTTTAGACATATACCCATGTTAGCAAATTTCCAAAATTAATATTTTTAAAAAGTTATAGCGTTCCAAATTAATTTAATCAAAAAAATACTGATATTTAAAAAAATTCTAAAAAATAAACTACTTAATTTCGATAAATGTTTTTACCATCCATGACAAAATAACTAGGTATGACAGCAATATTACCGGTTTAGAAACAAATCGCGCACCTACCCTCCAACCAGCTTTGTACTGTGACGTAAGCATTTCTCCGGTTCTCATTGGACCACCGCCGACTCCACCACCACTTCACCGCTCAGCATACACCGCCCCGCGTCACCGTATTTGGTATCTAATGCAGGCACGGATCCAACAATTTTTTTACAACAGAAATACAATTTTAATAAAATATTATACTTTATTCTTAATTTAAAAATGTTGTCATAAATAGGTATAGACTATAGGTAATCAATGTGATAAATAAATTATTGATTATTTAATATATAAAACTATATAATATGTTTTATATTAAAAAAAAATATGTCTTGGGGGCCCCTAGGCCCCCCCTGGATCCATGTATCAATGTGATAAATAAATTATTGATTATTTAATATATAAAGCTATATAATATGTTTTATATTTATAAAAAAAATGTCTTGGGGGGGGGGGGGGGCTGGGCCCTTAGGCCCTCCTGGATACGTCCCTGATCTAACGCCTACCACATCTTCTCATCTGTTTACTCTATGACCAATATTCTTATATACATACTCAATGGTGTTTAAACAACCCTCCCTCATTGATATTTCCCCCCTAATAAATGTATTATTTATCCACGAAAAATATAAAAAAAACTTGGTTTAATTTACCCACACCACCGACACTGTCTATATAATTTTACCGATCGATTACCAAAAAGTCCGAATAACAATGACCATGGTTAAAAAATATTGGTAAAATACAGAAATATAAAGTACACATCAATAAATTACAAAATATTCAAAAATATGCAAAGTAAAACTTTGTATTCCGGATCTATTGACTAGAATTCAAAATTGTGGGCATGTGGCTAATTTTTGGACTGTTAAAAAACATGCAAATGCATATAAATCCGGACCCTGTTTATTATACTTACATATACTCGATTTTTTTAACGCAATTCAACTTTACTATATATATATATATAGTCAAAAATTTGAATTTTAAACACT
>NC_042493.1:100783278-100808080 GCF_005508785.2 Acyrthosiphon pisum
AATGAAAGTATATGACAAAATAGAACAGGGAACATTCCATCGTGTCCATGCCCCATTTTATATTTATATTTGAATATTTGATATATTATTTGACATTATAATATTTACATTATTTATTTACTTACATTTAAACTAATTATAAGTTTATAGATAATTATATATAATTAAATGTCATCATTATTAAATGGGCATGATGGAATATTATACTATTATTGTGCTGTTTAATCACACTTTTATTAAGTATTTATAATGTATGTAGGAACTGTTAAAAATTAAATTCTCTAAATTTGTGTAAATTCATTAGTCAATTCTCTATATCTGTAAGTATTTGAAAGTTATTAACAATGCCTAAATGCGTTTTTGAACATTGTGATAGTGGTACTAGGAAGAAAGGAAAAAATCAAAAGAACCATGCAGTCCATTTGCATAGGTTCCCAAAAGATATGAATTTTTCTCTTATGTGGTTGCAACAAATTGAATATGGCCAATCAATTAATGCAAAATCCATAAATCTTAAAAGTGGTAAAATCATCTATTCATAGGAAATATACATTAAAATTATTCACACAACATGTATCGTTATTCTTCATTTACTTTAGTTATTAAATTTTATCTAGCCATTGTTTGCTCATTGCATTTTGCTCCTTACCACATCGATAAGCCATTGATACAGAAACTATTACATTATTCACCTAAACGTATGCGAAAACTTAGAGATGATGCAATTCCTTTGAGGTGAATAATATCAAGGTATCATTTTGTTTTTTTTTTAGTTCAATTTAATACCAATGGTTTTTTTTATAGTATTTACGGCACAGACTATTATGATATACCTTTTATAAGACCTTTTTAAAGAAGGTCTGAAGGTTATAGATTTTTAAATAATATTAACTCTGATTTTTTTTTCTCAATATTTAAGGAGATTTCTTGACTGTGGAGGAAAAATTAACAGTAATTTCTTTTGATGAGACATATGTTTCAAACAGAATTTGTTACGACAAAAATTTCGAAAAAGTATATGGTCCACACAGATGTGTTCAAACCGTTATAGTTAGAGGTAAGCAAATTAATTAATAATTTTACATTTTTATTAAATGTGCTTGAATAAAATGAGTTAACTTAAAGGGTTATTGAACAGCTGGAAACGACCAATATTTTATAACTATGATACTGCTATGACAAAAGAATTACCTCATAACATAATAGAAGCACTACATGAAAATGGTTTTAATGTGATCGCTATTGTGAGTGATATGGGTCCTTCAAATATTGGATTGTGAAGAGATTTGGATATTTCTATAACAAGCACGTCATTTAAACACCCAATGACTAATACAAATGTACATGTGTTTGCTGATTTGCTGCATATGTTAAAACTTGCCAGAAACCATTTTCTTGATCAGTAAGTGGTCAATTAATACCTGAAATCACACAAAAATGTACTTATCAGTAATATTATAAATTCATCTTTGTACTTATCTAGAGGATTCATTTTACCTAATGGAAAATACATCGGGAAGATTGAAGAATATATAGCAAACGTTAATCAAGTTAAACGAAGGAAATGATTTCAAGCTAGCACATAAGATTTCTGACCGTCACATTTCTGTAGAGGGTACAGCTTGAATGAATGTACGGTTAGCTGCAAATGTATTTTCAAATACAGTGTCCAAAGCCATATTGTTATGTGGAAACAACAAATATATTAATGGTTACAATTGAAAAGAAGTAAAGTTAATACACTATAAATTATTAGAATATTAATACTGACTAATTGAATCTGTGTAGGCTTCAGACACTATAAGTCTATTTAATGAATGGTTCAACTTGATGAATACCAATCAGATGTACGAGAAGAATATTGCAAGCTATGGGCTTGATGAAACAAAACAAAGAGAAATTTTGAACAAAATGAATGAATTTGCATTAAACATGAGGGTTCATGGGAAAAAGACAATGCTGCCATTCCAAAAAGGTAAAAGAATCTTTGATAACAAAATATGTTCTCATATTATATTAAAATAATTTACATGAATTAGGTATTGTGATTTCCAATACATCCCTCGTCAACTTATTTGAAGATTTAAAAAAATATGGTGTCTCTTACATTACTACTAGAAAATTAGACCAAGATATAGTAGAAAATCTTTTTAGCTATCTCAAAGGAATGGCAGGGTCGTCAAATTACTGTATAACAGCATTAGATTTTATGTATTGGTTTGTATTTAACTGAGACAATTATTTAATTTACATTACATGAATAATTAATTAAAAATAACTTTTATATAATATAGTCTTAGGTGGTATATTTTAGGTAAACACTCTAGTGTTGTGTTTACCGAAAATAGAAACACCGAAGAAGGAACAGAAGAGAGTTTTCTTAACATTAATGAATGTTTAACCGGGGAACTTATTGAAACTACTGATTTAATTACTAATTCTAACCATCAAATTCCAGAAATGGATAGTGATTTGGCTCAAATTGAATCAACTTTTGGAACAAGCAATATTCAAATTTCAAAGTCTTATATGGATTTGTTAAATCAGTTTGAATCTGAGGTATATACTGAAAATAATAGATACGTATAAAATATATATTAAATGTTTAAGACATAGGTACATTACAGAAATTATTTACTTTACAGGCCTTTGACATGAATGACAATGATTCCTTCAATGGCCTTGAGAAGGAAGGTTTACAATATGTCGTAGGATATGTTGCATCTAAATTTTCTAAAAAATATCCTCTAATGGTATCAGAACAGCCAACCACCAATGATGAAAATTGGATTAGATATCTGTCTAAAGGAGGATTGACATATCCATCCAGTAAATTAATCAAAGTTGCAAACATAATGGAAAAGTTATTCATTGATTTTCATGGAAATCACCTATCAAAAGAAGATGGTATAATGAAAAAATTAACAAATTCTTTAATGGAAAAAATTAAACTATCAACGCTAGATATACCAGTTGAAGTAGTTAAGTGTCTTGTTCGAACCAGAACATTTATTCGATTAAACAACCTTAATCAAATAATATTAAATACTAAAAATATTAAGAAGAATAAAATGAAGCTTAAAAAATTTATTGGATAAAATATAATGTATTTAAATAACTAGTAATATAGTCTGTTCTTTTAAATGTACCTAAAATGAAGAAAAAGAACATTTATTGTTAAATACTGACAGAAACCAAGTTCAAGGCATACAAATGCAGGACCATTTTGACCCAACATTTATAAACCTACCAAATTATATCCGAATATCAAAAAAATATCCATTTAAAGATTTTATTATTAAAAATAACATTATTTTATAGTTAAAATTAGTCAATAATGAGTAGGATATTGAAATTTTAAAATTCAATAATTTTGTAATGTTCAAAAAATAGTTATGTCATAGTTTATTATTTTATTGTTCTAATGTAAATATTAATTTTTAAATTGTGCAATCACTGTCCTCTAACTTATGTATGATATATAAACAAAATTTATCTGAGTACATTCTACACATTTTAATTTTTAATTCCCTTATACATTTATGTATTGTCTAAATATTGTATTATATAGAGCAGGGATGGGCAACTGGCGGCCCGCGTACCTTTTTTATCTGGCCCGCGCTACATTTTCAAATTATATTATTTTCGTGTTTTATAGTAATTATTTTAAAAATGTCTGCTAAAAAGCGTAAAAAATAAATGTTGGTAAATTTGAAGGACCTTTTTTTTGCTTTCTCCTATGCACTGCGGCCCGCTAGATTTTAAAGTACTTAAAAGTGGCCCGCTAGTTACTTTGAGTTGCCCATCCTTCCATCACTGATATAGAGTATATTTTTTAATATTATGCGAAAGTTGAACAAATTTGTATTATAATTATTATAACATTAAATAGATGGAGTGACATGTGTAAAAACATTTAATCAAATTATGTTAGTAATGTTAGTTACTACCTATAGTTAATGTTATACTTATTATAATTTTTTTAATAACACTAACTTATTAATTGAGTTTGGATTTAAAAGCAATATAGAAATGTGTGTAATTTTAACCAATTAACAATTTAGTACTAAACTATTAACTCATTGCCATTAAAATTCAAACTCTACTTATTTATTACTTACTATGTGGATGTTTCCATTAAACATTAATCTTATAGTGTTCATAAATCAATTTATTTTGATGTGTAGAAATCAAAAATGTGATAATCACCTAGTGTTGCGGTTTAGACGAAGTTAGCCAAACAGAAATTGAGAGATAGTGGCATCATTATTATAGCACTTCCATGGACATAGTCTGTCAAAACAATGTGGATTAATAAACATTATATAATCATTTAATAGAAAAAATATGTCCTCTAAATATTACCATACCATGTAAAATTATACACTGCTTAGTGAGAACAAGGTATTTCATCATTTTGAATAGCATAAACTAAACTATTCTGGAAACAACATACGACAAAAATACAAATAACAAATTAAAAATTAGTTATGAATAATACACAACGTAGAGTTACCTAACTATATGTGTCTATATATTCTACATTATCTAGGTAACTTGTTGTCAGATGTTTTCTGTAATACTGTTTTTTTTTTAGATAAAAACTGAAATTTATTCCAAACATGAACTTATATGAAACTTATTGAGTTAATTGTAAAAAAAAAAAAGAACGTGCTAGATACACGTAAACCGCATGGCAATTAAATTATTAAAAAAAAATTACAAAAATATTTTTTGATAATTAGGTATACACAGGGCCGGATTAGTTAGGCGAGCTACCGAGAAAATCTTGGTGGGCCGGTCGTGTGAGTGTAAGTGAAAATAAATTCATGTTTAAAATACGATTGGCCACTTATAAGCTCGTAATAATTATAAACGTAGTTTTGGGCCACTGAATATGTAAATGGGCCGCTTATAGAAGTGAAAATCTCGATGGACATACCAATCCGGTCCTGGTATAGGACGTACCGTACATATTATTACGTTGATTAATTAATTAGCAAATAATAAATATTATACAAACTTAATAAAAATGTGTTCAACTAACGTTTTAAATGACTATATTAATTGAATTTTAAAGTTATAACACAATTTAACATTAGACATGACAAATTATAAAATAAAATAAATATTTTTCAAGCCGAATAATATGTTTGTTTATATACAATTATTACGTTTGATAACAGTCGGAGAAATGCTTACGTCACAGACATGCGTATACGAGTTGCTGACATACCAGGTTATTTAGTCATGGATGCTAATGCGTCAGTTGGTCACCGAGTTCTACATAGCTTTCGAGGGACCTATGTAACCGTTCACCCAAAATTAATTACTTAGTTTACTATTAATCAATAGTAAATTAATAGTTATTAGTTAATAGTTAATACTAATTTAATTAATTAACAACAAAACTACAAATTCAAATCAAGATTCGAGATCGACTGAAAAAAATATATTCTCTCATCATAACCATTGAACTATATGATAACATATATCATATAGTTCAATGATCATAACACTGAATACTGATAATAAATATCAATCAGAAAAATCAATAACATTTTACGTTGGATCCGATTGAAATCTAGTTGGTAACGCTAAATTTTGGAACAAGATCCAACAATAAAACATTTTTCAATATTGTTGAGTTTTGGAAAGTATATTATCATTTTGATTGTACTACGCTGAGTTTTGGAAGACACGGTTGGTTTCAATTTGCATTTTTGCGAATTTTCCATGGACCGTATAACTAACTACTCACTAGCGTAACGAAGACTTGGTCAATTCTTCATTTTATTTCCGATCATTAAATTCTACAATTAATTTTATTGAAATAAATATCTTATTTAGTTTTTTTGTATAAGATACATTTCTTTGGAGCAAACCAAATGGAAACCACATCGTCACTTGAAGAAAATATGACACGGACGGTCATTTATTTTCTGTTATAGTGTGATAAGGATATGTAAAGTGCTGATAAGAGGTCTGATGGAGATATAAACAAACTACTAACTGTCTCTAGCATAGACCTCAATATACCTAACCTAACCTGTTTGACGCCGACTGCCACTGCCGCTGACAAGTTGGACTGTTCTATTGTCCAGTTGTATTGTCTTTTTTTAGAACTTGAATCTTCAGTCCGCGTCTTGGTGTACCAGTGATTTCGATGGCCAAGTCCAGAAATGGTCTGACGGCCGTTGGCCTGTCGGTTTTGGGAGTGTCTTTAGTCCTGTTGGCGTTCACGACGAAGAGCTGGTTGGTCACGGATGAGAAATTTGAGCACCCGAAATTCGAAAGGATCGGTTAGTGTACCGCGCGCGCGTGCATATTTTATACAACAATATTTTCATATATTGAGCAAGTTTCAATTGCCTAGAAAATACAGTTATCTAATAGATAACCTTATACTCTAGAAAGAATACAAGGCTGTACATTTTATTTTAATCACATTTTTTTCTCTTTAACTAAATATTGCGTCTTCTTATTTAGATAGGTACATGGTACCTATTATCTTATGACTCCACACTCACGTATGTGTTGTTTCCGTCTTACAAGTGTATAACATGGAAAATTTACTATCAACAGACCATGTTTATCTGCGTTAGTTTAAAAATTAAAGAGAATCAACATTTTATGAAACTTGATGGTAAGAACATTATTTTTGTCTGTGTGTTGGTTTTTATGATTATTCAGTTATTAAGTGAGTTATGAAAATTTTTAATTTACGCTATGTTATATACCAATAACTTGCTAAAAAAATTAATTATTGTGAAAAACTAACATACAGACACAGATAATGTTCTTTTCGTCGAGTATCATAATAGGTCTATTCATTCTAATTTTTAACTTATAGAACTAAACATGATCTGCTGGGAGTACATTTTATATGTTATGCACTTGTAATATGGAGACAATGCTGGTGTGGCGTCCTCTAAATTATAATAATTTGCATTCCCTTCATTCTTAAAAAAACGATTCACAAAGCTAAAATATCTCAACATTTTTTTTTGATAATAAGGTATAAATAACCTACCTATACCTAATATTATTTAAAATAATCCACAAGTAGGTTTTCACATCTATTAAGTATTTTAATAATAATACTATCCAAATCTGTCCGTTATTTCTTATTAGTATTAATAAAACTAAATTTTTATAAAATATTGATGAATAATGATAGTTTCAAGTTTCTGAAATTAATAATGTTTAGTTATGCTTTTTACTGACTATGATCAAAAGTTAATGAAATTAGATATTAAATTACAATTTGTTAAACTTTTTTCACATCCACAGGTCTATGGGTAGTATGTTTCAACGATTTTGAAGACCCTCATCATTGGTACGATACAAGATCCCATAGTTGTTGGTGGGTGTTTGAAGGAGAATATTATATTATCGATGATATTTTATTCAAAGGTTTGTTGATGATTTTTTTTTACTTTTCATCCTTAAGAGGATGTTCGCACACTATTTGTTTTCTCTCTCTTACTCAGGCGCATAGCATAGCAAATTTTACATTCACAATAATGATTATATAATATTATAATCATAATAATGTCTAAAATTAGAGTGACATTATCTCTTATAAAATTCAAAGGTAAGAATATTATCTAGGGCATTATATAGGCTTTTTATTATATTTTTATTTTAAAGAGCGTTATGAGTATTTTAAAATTGTAAATTGTTTTTACATTTTAAGTACATATACTCGCTTTAAAATTAAAATATAATAAAACGCCCATGAGATACCCTAGATAATAACCTCATTTTTAAATTTTATAAGAGGTCATTTCGCTTTAATTTTAGAAATTATTATGATTATAATCATTATTGTGAGTGTACAATTTGTTGTGTTGCGCGTGGGTCAGAGAGAAAACAAATAGTACGATAACATCCTCTTAATAAATAAATTTTATAGTTTGATGTGAGATTTTTAATGAATACAAATTTTTTTCTTAGGTTTTTTTATTGCTACTCAGTTTTTTTTTTCAACTTGTCTTCTCTTGACAATATTTGGTATATTCTACTCTACGCTTTATATGTATCTAAATAGAGCTCATGAACGTTTTATTCAAATTCTTCTTAGAGCTGCAACACTCTACTTAGCTGCAGGTAAAACATTGTGTTGTGTTGTCTTATTATATATAATATACCTAATAATTTGATAAATTATATTATTTTCAGCTGTATGCAGTACTATTGCTCTGATAATATTTGGAACATATGGAGACAGTAGAGTATGGATGCCAAATTGGGAAAACAATAATATAGGATGGAGCTACGGTGTAGCAGTCACAGGAACTATTACTCTTTATGTCAGTGGAGTATTGTATGGAATAGAATGTCGGGCACACATGTATAAACGTAAAAAAATGGCTACTCAAAGAGTCTATTACCACTATGATGAAGATGACATAAAACAAATGTCGCTCACTGACATATAAATGTCCAAACTTTATTTTAAAATCTCCAGTAGCAGCATCTGCTACTCTAATTTATTCTCAATGCAGCTAAATTCTACTAGCGTACGTAGCTGCAACAATTTCTGATGCCCCTTAATTTGCACTTAATAGTAGCCATAGAACCGCGCCTGTCTTAATGAATATGTACAGTAAAAACTGCATGAGCGATTCACTCTGCATAGAAAACACTTAGTATTTGTTTTAGATACATATAAAATATTATTAAACATAGTATGAATGAAAATTGTGGATTTTTATTCTTAAAAATGGCTCTTGGAAAACACTTTGTTACTTGGTCATTTATATAATTGTTGACAAACTGTAATATATAAATAATCATATGTCTTCCTTTGAATTTGATGTACAATTAACATCGGTTATGTATATAATATAAATTATAAACACTAGAAGCTCAAGTATTTAATTCAAAATCTATGAATTAGATTTTATGAGAAATAATTAATGTTTAATATTGTAAGTATGAATAAAAATAATAATTGAGAATTTTATAAATAAAAAATGTATTAGGTAATTGATGTATATTTTTTAAAGTTAAATTAATAATTATCAGTCCATTTAATTGTAAGTTAATTTTAGTAACTAGTGCTATACAATTTCAAGAAAAAGTTCAACAATACTTTTATATTTTTGTAATTTCATATTAGGTTAATATGACATTATATTGTATGTTTTATACTAATTTACTAAGTATGCATCAAAGTTGATAAATCGACTAAAATTCTAATACGTAAAAATAAAATGTCCGTGATAACATAATTATGTTAATTATATAAAGGTTTAAGGTGTTCTGAGTACTCCTCACAATTAGATCTTACGATTGTTTAAAATGATACAATGCTGTTTAGTTTAGTAGTTAAGTTAAGTTGTTTTTCAAATGAATAAATACCATTTATTTTTTTATATATACAAATTATAATTTATTTGCTTAATTAATGGTATAAAATGGTGAATTAGGCACAAAATCTGTATTATTTTAAAATAAAATGGAAAACTTAGAATTCAATTGACATATGATAATTCATTTTTTTGTACCATGTTTAAATAATAACAAATAACTTATGATTTTTGCAAAATTAAACAATATCTTTTTCTATTTTTAAGCTTTCTTATGTTACTAATAATTATTATTTACTATTTCATGTATAAATTCAAGAATTAAGATTTTCATACTTGTCATACCAAGTGTAGTGGGTAATTACATTATTATTATTTTTACAGTTTTTCATTTTAGTTATTTGTATTTTTAAAATGTGCGACCCAAATTGATAACAAATATACATAAAATAGCAAATTTGTATACAATGTTTGATTGGGTTTCATCTGTGTTTGTGTCTACTTAACCTTGAGTGGCGAGTGATGATAATCGCATTTTGATTATGTTATAGTGTGCCCGTGAACATTAGAGAATGCTCCTCGAATGTTCATGAATGTACCTATTAGACAATGGTAATAAATATTATATTTGTAATCAGTAATTGTAATTTACTACTTCCCTAGTTTTGTAATCATACATCAAGTCTTATATTATCATAATAAATAATATATTATTATTTATTATCCTTACTGTTTTTACTAGTTTTGTTTTTGGTGATACCTACTTGCTGTTTTCTTAACTTGTAAGTACTTATTGCTAAATATTAACTCGTAATATTTGTACTTACCTACCAATTAGTTTATAAATTTTTCTTTTAAGTATTGTGTAAACTAGTTTTATATTCTTAATTGATAAATGCATATATTAGTACTATATAAATTATAAACTATGTATTATACCTATACTAATTTTATAGTGTGTGTTAGAACTATATACCTACTGCTAATATTATGGTAGCCAAAAATAGGTGCCTATTGGACTTTTATTCAAAAATAAACCCACCTTATGTATAAATAATATCATTGTTATTAATAATTGTATTATTACAAACTAAATAAAGGTAGCTGAGTGTAGAAATTCGCTAGACTAGACTGGTTTAAAATTATCCCACATTATCCCGCACCAGGATAATGAACCATGTAAATGATATGGTCCAAACATCCCGGTGCATTATTTTTCACACCGGTTTAGTCTAGCGAATTTCTAGAGTAAGTACATTTGATTTAGGTACCAATATATTTTTAAAAAACCTAATAAAAAAAAATTTACTAATTTTATTGAACTTATTTTTATTATAAAAATTATAGGTTCTGTAAAACTAAATTAATTAGTGGAAGGATAGGTTGATCCCATAATGTGTTTTATAGCATTTAGCCATTGAATTAAACGTATTTAATTTTTATTTAGAACATTGGCACCAGTATTATAATAAATAACTAATTGAATAATTAAATCATTGACCACAATAAGCATTAGAACTAAGCAACAAAGAGTAATGCTAGAACAAGGTTCATATAACTTAGAGCAGCGATTCTCAATCTCTTTAAAGTAACTTTAACAATATCAATGAGTTCTGCTACCTATGAGTGTTCTTTCTCGGCAACAAAGAGGATTAAAAATTAGCTACAAAATTCAGAGGGCCAAGAAAAATTTACAAATTTATATATAATCCATTTAAAAAGGTAGATTTCACATGATTTATGTGTTACATGAGTTTGCTAAAAATAATTATAGGTTATCATCATAGATTGTTTAGCCTTATACCTAGTACCTTGATGACTAATATGTTGTGTAACATAAATATAACATATTACCATTGTATCTAGTATTATAAATTTTTATTCTCAGGTTTTAAGCAACTGTCCTTTTATTGGATTTTAGCTAAATAACTAGAATTTGTGTTATTGAAGATTTTTTGAGATTCAAAAGTCCAGAACAATAGGAGGGATATTTATTAGTTATTAGCAGGGCTTAGAACTTTATTGATTTGCATATTTATTCTTAGGAAGTTGCATAATATTAAAAATCTAATTTGATACAAATTTGTTTCATGTATGTTGCATATTTTTAAATATATTATCAAGTTTAAATGATTTTATATATTTAAAGATCTTAAGCTTATTATAATGTTAGTAAATCATTAATTTAAAAATAAAGAGCCGCTACACATTGTCGTTTCGTCTATATTTTTAATTATGGTATACCGAGAAATGATTGCTATTTACCGACCCGGTGAAAACAATATAATCATTCAATGTAAGTCAGGTAAATATATAATAACATGATTTAATATTAAATATAGCAAATTTTGCTGTATTTGATACATTTAGATATAAGATTCTGAGTGGAGCGATGAATGTATTGATTTTACAATGACGTTTGTTTTAATATTATTTATTTATTTTTATTATTATTGTGTGTGCTTATACGATAAGTATTTGATAAAATGTGTCAATTTTCAATTTCAGTATCTTGTTCGATGGGAAAGTGAATCTAGTTGATGGTCAAAATTTAAAATCCCACTATTTTTCAAACAAATAAAAAATAATCATAAACTGGAATTTTTATATTGTTTGGGTCAAAAAGTTTGAAAATTTAATATATTGTTACAGACTACAGTAGATAGTTGATACTATAATGCCCAATACTAAAATAAATTACTTTATGTAGGCATTACTTTATTTATTCGCTCAGAATTGTTCTTTGTATACAATGATATTATATCATTGAATTCAAATTGAATACCATCCATTATAGTACTGCAACCTACTGCACAGCAGAGTGACATATACTTACCCGCTTTTTATAGTTAAGACTGAATAATTGAAAAATGTTTCAAGATTAACATGCCAAAAAAAAAAAAAAAATATGTATACCTAAATACCTACATGTTTTTAGATTCTGATCGGAGCGATAAATGTCGATATTGATTTTACAGTGAAATTTTTAATTTTTGTATTATTTATTTTTCTGTCTGTAATCATCGTTTTGGGCAGTAACACTGCTTCAATTATTTGTTTGATTGGAAAGTGAATCTAGTTGATGCGTTCAGGCGAGGTCAAAATTTGAAATTCTTAATAGTTTTCAAAATCACAGGGGAATCAAAACAAAAATTAATGAAAAACGATCATTTTTACGCTAAATCGGTTTTTGACAAAATCGATTTTGGTTTTTGATGTAACTCTAAAACAAATAACAATATAGATACATGAAATTTTAACTGAATTTATATTACTTAGTATTCTCTAAATAAGCTTTTCAAAATAATTTGACTTGTTTTTAGTGGTTTACGGACATTTCAATTACCAGTTTATTTAGTTTTTTTGTCTATAAATGTAAATTTTATTTTATTTGCTAGGTCAAAAAGCTTGAAAATGTAATACAAGGCTTGAATATATTGTTACAATGACAATTGAAAAATATTAAAAATACATACTAACAATTTTTTTCTATAAGTATTTAATGTGAAAATTATTTTGAGTTAGAAATTCCTAAACATTTTTCATTTTTAAATCTAAGATTTTAAAACGTTATACTAAATTCCTTATAAATTTGTCTACCTTTATCATAAGAAAGTGAATTAAATTATTATAAGCGTTAGAAGTTCAAATTTTTACATTATTGGATATTTACTTGATTTCTCAAGTAGCGATTTTCTTATTTTGTTGTAATTCAAAAATCAATAACCCTAGGCACTTGAAATTTATATTATATGTTTAGCATATAACATATAATATATGTTATATCAATTCCTATCTTGACAACATTTTCCAATTATTTTTATTGTTTTTAGCAGCTGTTTACGGACATTTTCAATTTTCAATTTTTTTAGTTTTTTGTTCTATAAATGTCAAGAACATTTTATTTGTTTTGTCAAAATGCATCAAAAATGTATACAAGACTCTCGATATATTTGTTATAATAAATGTAGTTATATTTGGTAAATAACTTTTACAAAAATGAATTGTTATCATAGAACTTTAATCCCTATTTATTATTAGTGCCCGGAATTATATACACTAAAAATATATAAACTAGCAGATGTACATCTAGCCAGGGCTCCGCGGTTTTTTTTAAGATCTCGTAAATATTTTTATTAAATTTGCTTGATGTGTGCCTGGTCTATATATAGGGAGTAAGGACCCCGTAATGTATTTATGGATATATTTAATCTTACTCAATTTTTCTTTACAGGGCCCAGATGCCTGTCAATTATAGTGTGAGCAGGGCATAATAGTACAATTCTCAAAATAATCTAGGTAATATAAATATAATTTTGGTTTTTGTAATTTCGTTTCTATATAATTAATAATTATCATTTATTATTTTGCAGTTTCAAATATTGCAATAATTTCATAGTTTATTATTAAACGATGATTCCTCTCTTCAGGCTTCGCGTTAATATTATACAGAGTGATTTTTTATGCATGGGTACTAACCCCGTTTTTTTACTTCAATTATACATATTATAATCAAATTTTCGGATTTTTTAAATACGCTTGAAGATTTTTGAATACTTGAGATTTTTTACCATTTAAGAACGATGTTGTTACAATACAAACTACTGTTTTTCAAGTAAGAATCCTCTTTTTTTTACTTTTAATTATTCAGCAAATATTTTTTTTTTCTGAGAATTAGTATGCATCTAAATCAAAATTCGAACTAATATTTTTTGAGATATATAACTTTGTGTAGTAAGGATAATACGTATTTGGAAATTGGCTAAGTAGATTTGGGGGCTTAGATGATTTGAAAATGTTATTAATTAATATTTAGTACTAATTACCATTGATCTGTCAAGATAATAATTTGTAAAAATAATTTAAGTATACTGAATAGTGAATAGGCAGGTGGTAGGCACATCTAATATTACTTATAGTTTTTTATTGTAAAACCATATTTAAGAATTATTATCCTTAGTATAAACATTTTAAGAATTCAGCAACTACTCTTATTAGAATATTTAGGTATACTTAAAAATTCTAAATATCAGAATTTGAATAAATGTATTTTTAATGAAAAAAAGGTGGTGAGCATTTTTCACCAAAATATCATGTAAATTTGGTTTTTTATTATGGGGCCCCTTAATAAAACTGATCCATGAGCCTTTGTTGTGTCAGGCCGACACTGGATGTATCTTTAAATATTTATGCTCTCCATAGCTCTTTTATAGAAAATATGCATCAATAGTTTTATGTAATCACATTAGCTTTAAAAAACTTATTATTATTATTTCATTCTTTACAACAAACATAATATGCCCTTAGGTAAGCAGTATATTATACATCCTAATTTTATATGTTTACCATACACTGATAAATACATGGTGTAAAAACGTGTCCAGAAATTTCAGGTTTCGTGTCTGAAAATGGTTTCAATTTTTATCGGATTATCCGGTTTCAAAACCATTTTTAATCCCTGCATAAATGTACTATTTTTATATATGTAGCAGTAAATTTATTTTATAGACAAATGTTTAGTAAAAACAATTAAATAAGAAATAGTTCGTGAATTTATTGAATAATAAATATTTTATTCATATGAATAATTTTAATTTTAATATTTTATAAAAAAAAAAATAGTGCAACTACATATTAATAATAATAATAATATTTTAAATGCAATTAAAATATTTACAGTAAGAAAAAATAATAATAATAAATTAAAAGCATTAATTAATGTAACTATGTAACTGCAAGATACAAATATTATATTAAGATATAAAATATAGTTTAAATTTGCCGCAAAAAATTACTCGTATTTCATTGGTTCCACCTATGCTGTTCATGCGCATTAGATAGTGCTGCGATAGTTAATAACAATCACGATTTCGATAGAGAAGTGGCACTACCATGACGTGTTATAATTACATTGGTTCAATGCAGCCCAAGCCAATATTACGTGATTACTGATTTTTGGTTATTCTTCGATATAACTTTCTGTTGTTATATAAATCTAGCTTGGTAAAATGGCGTCTTCACAAGGAAAATATATGCCCAAAGAAACTCAAATAATTGTGTCGATTATGAAAGATTTGGGTATTGTTGAGTACGAACCACAAGTTTTAAACCAGCTCTTGGAGTTTAACCACAGTAAATTTATTATTAATAATATTAAACAAATGTGTTTTTTTCACTGTTGTTAATAGGTTTTGTTTTATTTGTTAGGATACACAACGCTACTGTTGGATGATGCTAAGAAATTTTCAAACTTTGCGAAAAAGAAGGATGTTGATGAAGACGATGTGAAAATTGCAATACAAATGGCGCAAGACGGAATATTTTGTCGACCTCCTCAACGCGATGTAAGATCATTTTGACTAAAAACAATTGAACTACCTACTAATTGCCAAAATCAATTATTTTTAAGTTTATTACGTAGGTTTATTAGATTTTAACACCAAACAACAAACGATGTTGAATGAAGAACAAATTGAAATGACTATTATTTACAAAAATTAATGTGTAACTTTATCCAATTTTATACTTAACATTTATATTTAACTTTATTGAATGTTATACATTTATTAGTTTTAATTAGGTACAACATAAGATAAGACATTAAGAGTTTTTAATTTACTGTTTTAATTTTTAGGTTTTAATGACAGCAAGTCGTGAAATAAACAAAATACCATTACCTCCAATAACGCCTGCCATTGGACTGCGAATTCCTCAAAACGGTCCAAATTTCTTACAAACAAACTACAAGCTTAGCAATGATTTGGTAATAGTTCAATAGTATACCTATCCTAAAATATTCCTTTGTTAATTGTGTGTTGTATATGTATTTGAATCTCATTTATTAGTAATTTTCTAGCAGGCTATTTTATTAATTACTAAGTTACAATTTCTTTACATCACAAAATTTAATTAAATGGCAAAAAATAGTTGTGTTTTTAAACTAACGATCTCCAACATAATCCTTATAGAGTGTTTTATTAGGATATCAGTTATTAATTTTAAATTGTAGACTGATGATATACATATTTTGTAAAACCCTTAGATTATAATATACAATGGATGTAGCTACATTAATAATTTTCGATGTCTAACATAATCCCCTACTTATTAGTTATGTTATAGTGATTGTTAGAGCAATAATGCTCTGCTCTCTGAAATTGAATGGGTGGTGGGAGGTTATGTTGGACACAGCTCGGTATATGAGTAATACACATGTAGCTTCATCCATTATATACAATCTAAGGTAATACCATTAATTATAATAGTATTTATAATGAATAGTAATACCTATTAATAGACATGCTTTTGTACACTATGCGTGGTCAATGTATAATCATTTATACCTTCTTAAATTATTATTTTTAATGTTTTTATGTATAGTATTCTATAGGAAATATCCGTAAGGACACTAAAATAACAGCTGCAGAATTGTTGGAGGCGTCTAGAAACTTAGAAATCGAAGATAATCTCTTCCAGCAATGTAATTAAATTTATCTAATTAGTTTTATCTAAGAGGACATTATATAGATATTTGTTGTCTCTGTCTTTCAAGTCCATGACTTAACAAATTGAGCGCTTAGCAGAGCACGTTTAGCTCCGTTTGTTTATAAACTAGAGTGAATTGACTCTAATAAAATGTTAAGGTAAGATTATTATTTATGGCATCTCATAGGCTTTTTATTATATTTTAAATTTAAAGTGAGTTATGAGTATTTTAAAATTGTAAATTGTTTGTACATTATAAAATACTCATAACTCTCTTTAAAATTAAAATATAATAAAAATCCTATGAGATGCCTTAGATAATAGTCTAACTTTTAAATTTTATAAGAGGTCAATTCACTCTAATTATTAAACAAACATAGCTAAGCGTGATCTGCTGTGTGTGATATTTGCTATGTAATTGACTTGTAAGACAGAAATGATAAATACTACCTGTATAATGTCCTCTCAATTACTTAATTTTGGTTCTTCTAAATTGCATGTCATATATTAAAGTTATATATCACAAATAAAAATGAAATGATCCAGGTAATTTGCAAAATTGTTAATGCATTTACTAGTTATATATTATAATAACATTTGCATTCCCTAACATACATTTTCATTAAAAAATCTATTTATCCTAATAAATGCCTGTTTTGTATCTAAAAAAAATGTTCTTATCTATTTTATCTATTAAGAATTAACTTAGAAATCAAAGATAATCCCTTTCAGCAATGTTATTAAATTTTTCTAGTTAGTTTTATTTTAGAGGACATTATACAGACATTTGTTGTCTCTGTCTTTCAAGTGCATAACTTAATAAATTGATGTTAGTGCTTAAGTTTTTGATGAACTTAGCAGATCACGTTTAGCTCTGTTAGTTTATAAATTAGAGTGAATTGACCTCGTATAAAATTTTAAGGGAAGATTATAATTTAGGGCATCTCATAGACTTTTAATTATATTTTAATTTTAAAGCGAGTTCTGAGTATTATAAAATTGTAAGTTGTACATCTTAAAATACATATAACTCGTTTTAAAATTAAAATATACAAAAAAGCCTATGAGATTCCCTTGATAATAATCTTACTTAAGATTCGGTAATGTGATATATATATTGAAATTTCTATTAATGGACAACATTTATTAAAGATGTACAGCTATCACAAAAAATAAATTTAAATTTAAACAATTAAATTATGACGATTGTTCATAATAATAAATCTACCATTAGAATCTGTTTGAAAGGTCATTACTGAATTTAATATCTATTGTCTCACAGACAGTGATGACTAATGATTTTGGGTTTGAGTAATGCCAGAACATAATATCTGCTAAGAAATTGAAACCCAGAAAAACCAAAAAAAAAAATATTCAGATATAATATGGACTTTCAATATTATGATTAATTGTTTTTCCTATTTATAATTATTAAAATACACTTTATTATATACTAATAATTCTAATATTTAAATTAAAATACCACCTATATCAATATTTCTAAAATTTTAATTAAATATATTTAAATTTTTTTCTTTAGAGGATGTCAGCGCACTATTTGTTTTCTCTCTGTACCATGCGCAACATAGACAAAACACATTAACGCAGAATCATTTTTTCTATGTTTTTAAGTAATCCTTGAGTAAAATCCCCAATTACAAAAAATATAAAGAATAATATTTTTGAGGGGATGATATATCGATTTCATATTTTATTGTTATTTGGCTTTTTATTTTACTATAAGATAATTAAAAACATAGAAAAAATAATTCTACGTAAATGCGTTTTGTCTATGTTGCACGTGGGTCAGAGAGAGAAAACAAATAATGCGCTGACATCTTCTTAAATATTTTCAATAACTAGTCTGTTAATGGAAATAAATTTATTTATTAAATAAAAATAATAAACACTGTCTTTACACTTTTCAAATATCACAATGTTTGCTTTATTCATATTTTATTTTATATAACATACTAGATAGGTTCAACAAATTAAATGATTAAATGATGACTAATGATTTTGGGTTTGAGTAATGCCAAAACATAATATCTGCTAAGAAATTGAAACCCAGAAACACCCAAAAAAAATATTCAAATATAATATGGACTTTCAATATTATTATTAATTGTTTTTCTTTTATATGTTTCATCACATAGTTACATGCAATTTAGATACATCTGTTTCGGACATACCAAGTAATTATTAGGGTAAAACCATGAATCTATTATTCTTAATTTTTTAATAATAACTTTCATATTTTAATAGCTAGTCAAATGATGAACAATTCTATGGAGTTCTATTTACGAGAAAATCGTCAAACCAGTGAAGATAGCATTGGAGAAAATTATAAGATGAACTTATGAATGCTCAGAGATATTAAAACCGTTCATACTCTGATATTGCACACAATGTTACTGTCGAAAAACAACTTAGTGATATGTAATTTATCAGGGATAACATATTGAAAATAAAAATATTATCAAATAGTATCATCACTCATTTATTTAATAATATACTTTACATTTTTCTTAAGTCTATTGTTAAAAGCCTATTAACACATTGACTGCCATGTGACTGCTGGATGTCATCTGTAATTCTAAAATTGTTTTATTTAGCGACCACTGACAACCATAGTTGATCATTACTACCATGACACATGACTGCCTGTGACAATAAATTATTGAGGTCTTATATAATTTACATTTCCATGGCGCTTCTTTAATCTATATGTATAAAATCTAAATAATAAATACCTCTTATTCACTCACTACTAAACAAAATGTGGAAAAATGCTTCCTCTAGTGCTCTAGATGTGCATTAAGAAATGATTTTTGGATATTCATATTTTAAAGAGGTAATCACAAAGACATCTTGTGATTCACGGTGGAAATTAAAACTCTTTTGTTTATAAATGGTGCCCATTGATTGAAGATTACAATAGCTACTATAAAAATTAGTATTATTGTAGTACATAAATGGTGGCCATTGGTTAGTCGGACAGATCAGGTACAAGTATGCATCATGTATTTTATCATTATAATATCATCATTTTTTTTTTATTAGCATTTGAAAGTTTAAATTTTGACAAAATTCATCTGAATCATGAAAATATGCAAATTATTATGTAGTTCAAAATGCGTAAAATGTCAAAATTGTATAGCATTGTACGCAGTGATTTATCATTTAATTAAAATTGATTACACCCATGATCCATTACTGTAAACTAGGTACTCATTTAAAAGGTACACTCGACTTCTACTCAACAGCGGAGTAGTTACCTATTATACTTTCATCTTTTTTCATTTATATTAAACTTATTTTTATCATTTTAAATTGAAACTATTTATAAGTAGGTAGTATTAATGCATTGCGATTGAAACGTTTTTCAAGAAAATATGATTTATTACAAACATCTTTCAAACATCCTCTGTTCAATTAAATTTTCAACCAGTAAAGTAAATTATTACCTTTATAAATATATGACTGAGCTTTGACGTTCACAAGTTGACAACTAAATGTGGATTTATAAATATGCCTCGATTTCAACATAATATAGTACCTTATCTTTTAGCAAATTGGAAATAATAAATAATAATAGATATACTTCAGAAAAAAAAATTAATAATTATATCTATTATACCTTTTAATTTTGTTTTAATTTTATTGAATAAATTACCAAATTTAAAATGTTTTTGCTTAATAATTAATATATAAATATTAGAATGTCCACATTCATTTAGAAAATATTTAAAGTACATTCCAAATACTTTTAAGAGTTCAAATAAGTAATGAATAAACAGTGAAACATATTATACTAGTACACGGCATATTGGCATAAAAGTTTTAAAATAACACGTTTTAAGCATTGTTTTTAACTGTATAAAACTCAAATAATTAATTTTGTTTATAACATTGTTGTAAGCAGAAAAATAATAAAATACAGTTATTTTTGTTTTTTTTTTTCAAAAATGAAAAATAAACCAACTGCTAATTTGCAATGATTATTGATGACACCCAAAAAGGTAAACATCGATAATGAATGACATATCAACCAAGGTTTGCTAATAACGACGTTAACCATGGTTACACATTGGTTACAATTCAACTTACTTTTTGATACACACTCGTAATATGCCCTCACGACAAAATATAATAACTTATATAATACAAAAGAAAAGCGGACCGTCGGTATCCGCATAACATTATATTTTTAAATTTCTGTCGTAAAACAAATGAGGAACCACATGCATAAATATATACTTATTAACACATTGATGGTCATACTTTATAGCAGTGGTTCCCAACCTTTTTTATTCTACGCACCCCTTGTAAATTTTCAAAAATCTCATCCCCCCCCCTTAAATTAGAATTAAAAAGACCTTTTTTTGTTTTAATGATACAAAATAATTATTTTTTATTAACTAATGAAATATATTTTTTTCATCATCCTAAAAATAAAATATAAATCAACTTAATCTTAATGTCTTAATAATATTATTTTTATATTTTTAAATACAATTTTGAAGAAAGCTACAAAAAATTTTAAAAGAATTCCACCCTCAGACAGATAACTGTCCTTCAAAATCACGGTCAACACGCCGAGTTATATTATGATATTGCATGAATGTATTTAATGTATATGTAAAATAAAATGTATTCTTAATAGGTAGGTACAAACGTCATAATAACAATAATTGTTTAAATTGCGATAATTATAATTGTTTTGCCGAGTGAACATAATAGTTATGATTTTCTTGTGCAAGCAATAATATAGAAATAACAATACACCTGCGAGTTGTAAGTCGTGCTACAATACTACCGAAAAACTTATAGATAATGGATATTATGTAAATATGTCCTCAAGCACACAAATTATGAACCATAAAAGTGTATAGATACAATTAAAACGTTTTTGCATTTAAATAATTATATATTATTTATTATATGCAAAACATAATACTTGTATTAATAATACATTATACCGACACTCTGATACACCGAATATTATAATAAAACGTATAATTTACCGATTTTTCATCGTCATTTTTTTTCTGAATTTTCCGCAACATATTTAATAATTTGTATATTATATAATAATAAATAATTCATGCATAGAATGTTATGTTAATAATATGAAACACAGCAAGGAAACGTTGGGTTTAAATTTAAATTTATTTATAGTATCTCTTCTCTGACTCAACATCATAAAAAAATTGCATGGCAAAGTTAATTATAATAATATAATATAACCGGTGCATCTATACCTACACACCTACCTACCTACGTTGAAATTAATGAAATTATTTAAATAAAATTAAAAAAAAAATTTAAAGGTATAATAGATATAATTATCAATTTTTTTTTCTGAAGTATATCTATTATTATTTTTTATTAATAATAAACCAAAAAAAAAAAAAACACAATATTCACTTGGATTTTACACTGTTTTAATCATTTGTCTGCTTCGTTTTAAAGAATTAACAAAACGTTTTAAATTTATGTCTAAAACGTGTTTAATACATGTTGTTTAATCATTGTGTTTTAAACATAGCAACCCTGCTAATCAGTAATCATCTTTAACCGAATACCTTAAAATAAAAAATAAATATTTTACATGATTTCATTGAAATATTTCAAGAAGAGTGAAATTTTCAATTTTGAAATATTTCAAATTAAGAAACCCTATAGGTTTATGTTTTTAAGGAATTTTATCGATTCCACCGGATATTTGTTTATGTCGATTCTTCCGGCTGTTTATTATTAAACAACAATCGATTTAGCATATTATACAGAATATTTTTTCTAATTGACATTGTATAGGTTAGTACGTCATACAGTTTACCACAATGACAAGCTATTATCAATCTTTATTTAAGTAATCGTCAAACAGAATGTCGTGCACTTCAAAATCAGCAACAAGCAATTGTGTATTTAGGTTGAGAGGGGGTGGGGTTAATCAAGAGGATCAATCCTCCCCGTACGCTGTATTATATAATGTGCAAACATTTTCGGAGTCCTAACTTAAGGCCTCTTTCATCTTTAAGACGACGCTGGATCATATCTCCCTGGGGTAGATAATATATAAACCTACCTATATGGCCTACTACCTATATACCTAGTAAGTTAATTTTTCGCTACCTTATTATCATGAATGATTGTGGCGAGTGCACAAAAATATTTTTCGAGAGTGCTTTCGTTGACTTATGAAATCTATTGTTGTCGAGTTCGAATTTCTGTAAACACGGCGCCCCGACCACGAACCCGCACTATTTTCTGTCGTTGAATTAATATTGTTGTTTTTACGTATGCGCAAATCGCCGTTATTGTTTAATATTGTTGTTTTTTACGTGCGAAAATCGCTGTTTATTTTATTTTTGTATTATATATTGCTTAGGCACAAATTGCCAAGATTGTTTTTTATTATATTTATTGTGTGGGCGCGAATCGTCACCTTTTTTATAATCATATCAAAGTTATATTTATTTTTCGATGTGAGCAAATCGTGCGCTTATAATTATGTACCATAATCTAGGGCGCTAATCGCCAAATTATATTATTGTTTTTGTGAGTGCAAATCGATAAAGATTATTATTATTATATCGCTGTTTATAATATTACTATTGTTACGTGTGCGCTAATCGCTACGGATTGTATTTTTATTATTATAGTACAGGTACGAGACCAGCTGGCCAGATTGCTCCACAATCCTGTAAGTGTTAAAATTATTATTATCATTATTATTAATTATTGGTTATTACTGTTATAATTATTAAGGCTGAGAAAGCTCATGCTTGTATTTATTTTTTATCACTTATGTTGAGCCAAGAGGGCTAAATTTGTATCCAATTATTTGTCGTGCCGGAAGGATACCATTATTATTATCTTTATATATTTTTGATATTTATTATAATATGTATCTTAGTGCATTACACAATACCTTAGTTACCATTATTTGAGTTACCTATCTTCCTAGTTATAAGTACACACCCACATATATACACACCTACACACCCACCGCACACTAGCACTCGGAGTTTTGATCAGCGAACCCGTCCACTTTTCCTGAGTCGCTATTCCTAATATACACACAGATACATACGTCGGTCGGTGTGTGGGTGTTGCGCAGAAGTATATTATGCTGACCGGGCGCACGGTCTATTATTGAACCGTACCGTCGCGAACAAAGTGCCTTTTAACAATATTAGCTACTTTGCCTATAACTACTGTTTATATTGCGGAAACTGAAAACCTATTTAAGAAATAATATTGAACAAGACCGACTGACAGGATTAGCGCTCATGAATATTTATAGAAATGATGACATTAATATTGACGAAGTCATTAACAGATTTGCAAGACTACCTCGAAAATTTGATTTTATATTATAAAAATACATGTTTTTAAAAATTATTAACATTTTTTTTAGATTCTGAGTGGAACGATGAATGTATTGATTTTACAATGATGTGTGTTTTTTTATTTTTTTTTTTATTTTTTTTTTTATTTTTGTGTCTGTCATCACGTTTTAGGACAGTAAAAGTGCTTGGATTTTCTTCAACAGTACCTTTTCTGATAGGAAAGTGAATCTAGTTGGTACTTTGGGGGGTCAAAAGTAAAATTTTTCCAATAGTTTTCAAAAGCGCCGTGAAAAACAAAAGAAAAATTAAGGAAAAACGGGAATTTTTACGCAAAATCTGTTTTTGAGAAAATCCGTAGATATATGAAATTTTGACTGAATGTTTATCTTAGCATTTTCTATACACCATAACATTTTCAAAATATTTTGATTTATTTAGAGCTCTTTACGGACATTTTCATTTTCCATTTTTTTTTAGTTTTTTTTCTAAAAATATCAATAAAATTTTATTTGTTGGATAAAAAAGCTTGAAAATTTAATAGAAGGCTCCTAGTATATTGTTTCAAAGGCAAATGAAAAATATTAAAAATCGTTAGTCACAGTTTTTTTTTATAAGCATTTAAAGTTCAAAAAATGACAAAAT
>NC_042493.1:100808252-100815163 GCF_005508785.2 Acyrthosiphon pisum
CAGTTGAAAAATATTAAAAATACATGGGCACAATTTATTTTTATAAGCATTTAAAGATCGAATTTTGAAAAAATTTATCAAATTTAAGATTCAATTATTATTTTGTAGTTAAAAATTTATAAAATGTTCAATTTTTGTATCTAAGAATTGAAAATTTAAAACAAGATTCCACGTAAGTAATTAATTCTCTTACCAAAAAATCTATAAAATACATTTACACAGTTTATTTTTATAGTCATTTTAAGTACAAATTTGGACGAAATTACATATTAAAAACCTAGGATAACTATTTTAGATATTTTGTTGTGATTGTATAATATTATTCGTGGGTACTTGAAACTTCTAAAGTATACTATTATATATCTATGATTTTACCACGGTTTTTTGTTGATGTATAACGCGTTATAACTTATAAGTACCTAATAGATATTATGATATGATTAATTTGGAATTTATTATAGGTACCTATTATAGGTCAATTTTTTTTTAATACCATAGATAAGTATATATTATATGTCTAATAAATAGACTGATATACCGTCTCCGCTCAGAATCGTTTTTCTTATACAGTGATATTATATCATTGAATTCAAATTTAATACTGTCCATTATACAGTGACCCACTTCTAACCTACTGTACAGCAGAGCGACATCCACTTACCCACCTTTTTTAATAATGATGTTTCTTATGAGAAATAAATAGTATTATAATTGAAATTGTGTAAACTTCTTGTTTGGTTATAGGTTAGGTTAGATTATATAAGTACGATAATGTACAACCAAACCACCCCCCCCCCAAAAAAAAAAAAAATATTTTTTCGTGTACACGCCTATCCTGACACCGTTTAAATTATTCGAACGGAATTGGAAAAACACTGAGTCATTTTTAATAGCCAGTGATTCCCTTAGTTCTATCCTCATAAACATCACTCACGTAAATCTTGTGAAAAAAGAACCGAGACCCACGTGTGAATTCTACAATATATCTTTAATATCCATAAAACACTTCCTCCTTGACCTGCTTAGCCGAAGAGAGAAAAATCTTTCCACTTCCAACGAATCTACATTTAACCTTTAACTTATAATGTATTTATTTAAAAAAAAATTAATATTTACAACTGAATTTAAATATTTCACAAAATAGAAATATTATATTCTATTATAGGTATTATTATTATTATTATTATTATTATTAGTATTATTATTATTATTATTATGAATGTATATTATAACATAAAATATAGAATGTAAATTATTCTCCCAATTAATGACTTTATTGTTGGAGCCGTAATAAAATTTAATAAACAAAATCTATATATATATAATATGAACATTGATACAGCAATAGGTATTGCTATTGGCTGGCCTATGTCAATAGTTGTGGCTTAGGTAATAGATTATATTATATTATAGATATATACTATAGAATGTGTAGGTACGAGTAGTCTACATACTATAATGCGTTTATAATAAACATATAATACCTAAATATATACTTACCTAAATTGTATTATAATTTAAACGGTATCAAGAATGTCCATAATGTAGGTAGGTACCTACCTACACTATATTACTAGAGCTACCTATTTTTCAGAACATTTTAAATAAATTGCGCAACTTCAAACATCTATGATGAACAAATATTGTGATAAAAAAACAATACACAACAATACATAACCGTAATTACTTTTAAGTTATTTAGTTGAAAATTGTATAATTTGTAATAGAGAAAAATGCATAATAATATATAAGTATTATTAAATATTATATTATATAAATATATAACCATTAACCTTAGTATGGGCACCTACTTAAGGTAATTTTTTTCTGTTTTAGAATATTGATTATGGTATACCGGGTATGGTTATTTTATCATTGAACACTCATTATTTCAAAAAGTGTACATGAGCGGAGCGAGGAAGCTATTGGTTTTACAATGGTGTTTATTTATTTCTTTCTTTTTTTCTTTTTATATCTTGTATACAAAAATTCTACCAAAAGAAGTGCTTCGATTTCAACATATAGTACCTTATCTTAAACAAATTGATTTTGGTAATGTCTCAAACTGTGTACAGACATTTATTGAACCATTTATACCTAGTAATGCATTGATTCCGCCAGAATCTAAAGAAAGAAAGGTAAATTTCAAAAACAGATTACAAATTAAAATAGAATAAAATTGTTCATTGTTCAATATTACTTTATTGTTTAAGCAGATTGACACATTAAACCCTTCAACTTAATTATACCAATTGGTTTTAAATAACAGAGAAATGATAGATGTACCAAATAACTGGTTTCATAGTTATGAAATAGCTCCAATTGATATTGCTTTCCACACTCTGAGTTCTTTCAAAAGCAATTATTCTAGATATATTGAAAAGCAACTCATTATTAAAAATGGTATATTACTATTTATTATATCAGAATAATAAAAGAACAGTACCTATTAAATAATTAATTATATTTAAATGTAATATTTTGGAGATTCTAAAATAATTTTACTTATCAATAATAAAATTGTAACACCCCATGAAATTGGGTTAAAAAACATTCAACAAAAAACCATAATAGAATTTCAGTCACTTTTTAATGAATTTGATAAAATTAAATGCTGTCAAGGAGCTTTTTCTTCTACTGAAAATCAAGATATAAGGGCTTCATATGGTCCTCAATACATTGAATCATGTGGTCAATGGAGACACATACAGTGTTCAAGTGTAATTAAAGATGATAGGTAAATTATTAAGCAGTTAATAAAATTAGAATAATGAAATTTATGTATAGTTGTAACTCACAATACTGTAATGAATGTGTTCCAGTAACTGCAATATTTGTCTCTGGTGTAAACGTCTACTGTACTCTAGTAAAAAAAAATGTGCAAGAATTAACAGTGGACAAAATATTTTAACAGTTTTTTCTCCTAACAAACAAAAAAATTATAGTAGAATCCAAAAGGCAAAAGAAATCATTCAAAAACAACATTTTCGTAGAAATAGTAAAATTTTAAAATTGCAAAATAGTTTAAATAAAATTCAAAATGAAATGAAAAACATAAGTGAACAAAAATTAAGTGACATTTTAATTAAAGCAAACGTTTCTCAGGGTCAATCAGAACTAATTAAAGAAATATTCTCAGCAGCAAAATTTAAAAACCCTAAAAGTAGACGCTATAATGAAAACTGGATGTTATTATGCCTAATGTTTCAAATAAGGTAAGTAATAATAGTATAATATTCAAGTTTTTTAATAATTTACAAATACTGGAATACTTCATAGATCTCCAAACGGTTATTCATTTCTTCGTGGACAAAACATCTTGCCATTGCCATGTGTAACAATGTTAAGACATCACTTGTTAGCAGTTAAGATTGGATGTGGTTTTGACGATAATTTCTTCAAACTATTAAGAAAAAAATTTGAGAATAAAACAGAGAATCAAAAAAAAGTTGTATTGGTGTTTGATGAAATATCTTTGAGAGAGAGTATATCAGTTAACACTAGAAACCTAACATACCATGGTTTGGAAGATTATGGTGATGAGTTGAATACTAAAAGTACAGAAAAAGCTAATCACGCATTAGTTTTGATGATTCAAGGATTATCTGAGAAATTTTATCAGCCAATCGCTGTCTTTGCCTCAAAAGGACCAGTTAAAGGTACATTTAAGTGAATCGTGTTTTAACTATTAAATAGTACAATAAGTTACATTTTAATTGTTGAATTGAATAGGTATTGATCTAACTAAAATTGTGCTGAAGGCGATTCTATTGTTGGAACATTCTGAGGTTCAAGTGCTAGCTATAACAAGCGATGGCGCATCAACTATCGTACAATGTGGCATACGTTAAGAATTTATGCACAATCAGATGAAATACGAAATTCATTTACCAATCCATTCGACAACAATCGCCAAGTGTTTGTATTCTCTGATGCACCACATTTTCTGAAAACTGTCAGAAACCGGTTGCACACTAAAAAAACATTAAGAGTGATTATTTAACATATAATTATTCATGAAATAGTTTAATTCAGCAATGAATACATAATTATTAATTTGTTTTAATAGTACAATATTTGAAAGAATATTAGTAAATACAACTTAAATAATTGTATATACCTATTATATTAACATTACTTGTTGATTAGATTAGTCCAACAAAACCTCCAATTAAATGGGCATTTTATGAGCACCTTTATGAAACTGATTCTAAGTCGTTGACAAGAATTTGTCCAAGACTCACCGAAAATCACTTTCAACTTAACAGTTTCTCAAAGATGAAAGTGAAGTTTGCTTCACAAGTAAGATCAAATAACTCCTAATGAAAAATAAAATAAAAAAGTTATTTAAAATTGTGTAAATTATCCTTTATTTAACAGATTTTTAGCAAATCAGTAGCAGATGGTTTAAGATTTTTTAATACTAAATCATACCCAGGGTTCAATGAATGTGAGGAAACAATACATTTTACAATTTTTATGAATAATTTATTTGACGCCCTCAATAGAAAATGTCCAGCAGAAGGGATAAAAAAAAATAGTCAAGATTTGGAGGTTTCATTAAATGTTATGTGTTGGTCGTTTCTATGTGATGTTTTGTGGTACTAAAATCGAAGGAAAGTATTTTATTTATTTGCTAATTAATAATTTGTAGTATAGTAGCTAGTTGTAGTTTTTGTAAATTTACTATAGTTTGTTCAGTGAAATCAATTAGTTAGGTACATAAATATATTTGTTGGTTAAAGGTATTGAAAAACGCACTGAAAGTTTTACATACATGGGAATTAAACGTGACCAATTCTACTGTCAGAAGATGATTTTTTAATAAAACAAACTGCTGAAGGGTTAAAAATAACAATTAAGTCCACAATAGAATTGACAAATTATCTTCTTGATAAATGCAATTTTGCTTATGTGTTGACAAGTAAAACTAATCAAGACTGCTTAGAAGTAATAATTAAATACCTATTATTATAATGTATAAAATTACTGATTTCCTAGAAATATGATTCATTAATTGTATGTGAATTTATTTTCTTTAGAAATTTTTTGGTACCATTAGACAAGTTGCTGGTCCCAATGACCACCCTACTACACCTACATTTTTACAACTATACAGAATAGTTTTTCGGATATTCAATAATCAAGCCCCCCAAATCAGGAAATTGTTGTATACCAGAAGGTAAACAATTCATTTTTTCACTAATTTAAGTACTTTTTCATATTTATTCTTGTAGAAAATATCCCAGTTATTACAATCACAGACCTAAAAACTATATTAAATGATAAAAATTATGTAAATGAAAGGGAAGTTAAAATAAATAATTTAAAACAAAAAATTGATTACATTGTTGAAGAAGGTCAATGGAATTTTGAGGATGTTTTTAGCGAACACAATTATAGTGATGTTAGTTCTACAGCTTTTGAGTGTGCAGTTTATTTTATGGCAGGATAGGTATACTATACCTACAGATTATAAAATAATTAAAAATACAATTTCTATTATTACATTATTATTTTATAGGTATATAAATAAAAGATTGATAAAAACTACAAAATGTGAAACATGCCTTAAGAGTTTACAAACTATTTATGGAATATCATCAAATCCAGCTTCTGATTTGGTGAATTTGAAAACGCGGGGATTTTTAACACATCCAAATCACTATTTATTCAAACTTTTGGAGTCATTAGAATTATGCTTCATGAAACATGCTGAATCTTCAAGTCCTTTTGATGATAAATATGAAGAGTTCTTTCAGGCAGAGAAAATAACCATAACTTTTCCATGTAATCTACATAAGACGGAAATCATAACAGACATTTTTATTATGTATATAACAATGAGGATGAGACAGTATAGTTATACAAAAAATCAGGAAGCTAAAAAATTAAACAAAACCAAGAAAAAAATATCTAAATTAGTATCATCTTAGGAAATATAAGCTTTTGGTTTATAGTGTACCTATTTATAGTAAGATATTAACAATTACAAATTATAAAATTATGTTTTTATACAAACTATATTTTTACTTTGATTTACCTATTATTCCTTTTGAGTTTTGGTAATCTGTTTTGGTTTGGAATAGAAAAATTGAAATTAAAAAATTAGTTTATTTAACAACTGGTTCTTATTTTTCTTTGTAAAATTAGTTAATACTTCATACAGCAGGCTGGTATTAAATTGGAAAGCTATTAAATGCCAAAATAAAATTGACATTTGTTAAAAAAAATTACATTGTAAAGTTCTTCTACGTTTTCAATCATAAACTATAAAGTATTATGAAGTTGTAGGTACTACATAATAATAATTAATAATTATAATATAGTTTAAAGAATATTAAGATTATCGTGGTAATTTAGTAGATCCGAGATCGCGCCACAGGGCAGTGAGTATTTCATATTTTTGATAAGAAACTCTACCGCCGAAATATCAGACCTCGTCGCTCAACCATTCTATCTTAAACCGTGGTACCGATGCAGCAGTAACGATCCACCACTGTTAACAAGTGACAACGACCGTAACACACGCTTTTTCAGCTCGGCGTCCAAAACTACTTGTTGCCGTGTGTCGTATCGCCGCAGCCGATACATTTCATACGCGTCGAATAACGCGTCGACCTAACGCTGGAGAGTGCGTCCAAAAGTACGCGTTGTCGTATCGTATCGTGTGTGCGCCCACTGCCGCCGCCGATACATTTTCATACGCGTCGAGTAACGCCATCGACGACAATATTACCTGTGTCCAGATAAAATAGTCAATCTACTGCTCCATTGACTCTCCACTGGGTCATCAGGTCAGAAGTTTTGCTGGCTTTATCTAATATATAAAATTCTCGTGTCACAATGTTAGTTACCATACTCCTCCGAAACGGATTGACCGATTTTTATGAAATTTTATATGCATATTA
>NC_042493.1:100815213-100823272 GCF_005508785.2 Acyrthosiphon pisum
TTTTTCATACCCTAAGTGATAAAGGTTGTCCAGAAAAAAAATAATAAATTAAATAATAATAGTGTATATATTATTATTATATTATATTGGTTGCTATGGTTAATCGGGCATGTTTATTGATTTGTATTATTATTTTTTGTCAATATCTAATATATAAAATTCTCGTGTCACAATGTTAGTTACCATACTCCTCCGAAACGGATTGACCGATTTTTATGAAATTTTATATGCATATTAAGTAGGTCTGAGAATCGGCTACTATCTATTTTTCATACCCCTAAGTGATAAGGGTTGTCCAGAAAAAAATAATAAATTAAAATAATAATAGTGTATATTATTATTATTATATTATTATTGGTTGCTATTGGTTAATCGGGCATGTTTATTGATTTGTATTATTATTTTTTGTCAATATCTAATATATAAAATTCTCGTGTCACAATGTTAGTCTCCGATACTCCTCCGAAACGGCTTGACCGATTTTTATGAAATTTTTATGCATATTCAGTAGGTATAAGAATCGGCCAACATCTATTTTTCATACCCCTAAGTGATAAGGGTTGTCCAGAAAAAAAAAATAAAAGTATTATTTACGATAGAAATATTTGTTTATAAATGGTTGCTATTGGTTATATACAAAATAATAATATTATTATTAAAATAAAAAATAAAATACATTTTTTTTAAAAACTGCTAAAAAAAATATTTAAAAAAAAAATATATTAAAAAAACAAAAAATATGAAAAATTTGTTGATGAAAAATTTAACAGTGTGTGGTGCTCTAACACTTGACATATACTCCCAGTCACTATCTTATATACAGTATTGAACAAAGAAGTGTATGTGAGACTTAGCTCGGCTTTAAATGTTTTGTATGATGCACCACCTACTTTTACATTTTTCATCAACAAATTTTTCATTAATTTTTTGATTTTTAATATATTTTTTTTTAATACGTTTTTTTAGAAGTGTGTTTTTAAAAAAATTTTATTTTATTTTTTATTTTCTACTTTTTAGTTAAAATTAAATTTTTTTATTAAACGTTTAAAAAATATTTATGAAACAAATTTCTTATATTTAATAAAAAGAATCAAACTACTGATGATTATGATTCATTAATAAATAAATAAGTCTCTCATTATAGATGTTGTCTGATTCTTTCAATTTCATCCAAAGCGTCAACGTTACAGCATGTCTTTCCCGTTATTTTTGAAGCGTCCAATTCTTCGATACGAAGTCCATCGAGGCTACGAACTCTGCTAATGATGACGTACGCTTGACCTTGTACCAATAGTTTCCACCCCAAGTAAACGACAGCATAATCGACTGTGGTGCCTTGCATTTTATGGGCTGTTGAAGCCCATGATAATATTAAAGGCAGCATACGGCGCTCGGCAGTTCCGTAACTGAATTTTGCTGGAAATTGTATTTATTTTGGCTTGATCAGGTGTATCCCATCCACGCCAAAATCCATTTGTTAGACCTCAAATTTAGTTTTAGCGAATTATAATTATAATTATTATTATAATTATACTATTGTATTGTCATCCATGACCAAGGTCTATACCAATTTTTAGAATTTTTCATCGTCAAAAAGTGCCTCAAATCGAGCGCGCAAGATTTGATTAAAGACAGACAGACGTGAAAGCGAACTTAAGAAAAGTGTGTAAAAATAATAGTGTACCTATTACATATTGGTTGCTATTGGTTAATCGGGCATGTTTGTTGATTTGTATTATTATTTTTTGTCAATATATATATATATATTTTTGTACGCTGTGTTTTGATACTATATTATTATGCAAGGCTGGGTATTAACGAGTTAAAAATTAAAATTAAGTTAAAACGTTAAGTTAATATTAACTAAGTTAAGTAACTCGTTACTTTTTTTTGGAAACTTAATTTTAACTTAATAAGTTAAATTTTTAACATATTTAACGTGTTAACTTCAAGTTAATTTTATTCAGATTTCTTAAAATTAAGTTACATTTTAAATTTCACCCATTGATTTATAATTTTTTTGGCTTGAGAATTATTAGATATCATAGAAAATAAATGGGAAAATGACGTATATAATGATTATTACCGATTGAGTTTGATGTATAGGTACACAATAGACATAGTATTACCTAGTATAGGTATTTTCAATTTTGTAGATAGCCTGTATCCAGGGTAATACTAGTAATGCCCACCCGCATGTAATAATAATTAATAGATATAAATTTGTAATTATTGTCTATTGATGTATATAAAATATACATACAGTATATACTATAGGTATTATACATTATACGTCATATTAGTTATTACTTATTACGAATTATTATTATACATAAACGAGTCATATTGGATATAAATATATACCCAATCATACCTATATTATGTTTATCATGGTCATAATATTATATATTTAAATAATACTCATATAATTTTGTACGGGTCTCGACGTTCGTGTAACTACTTAATTAGTTCTCTTGTAAGCCATAACTCATTACCTAGTGATATTTTAACGCATCCCGTCTGATCCCGAGAAATACATTATTACTTGAAATTATTAAAATAACTCTTGGGGAAAAAATATTTTTGAACATCTAATTCAAAATATTCATACTCCATGATTTATAGTTTTAATTACGCTATTGTTATTTTGCTCATTGCTTCATTAACGAGCACAGAGCGGTAATGCAGTTCGATTGACATTTCAGGTTTTATTAACATAATATTAAAGAAAATTGACCTTAAATTATTCTTAAAAAACAACAATCAATATAAATAAAAATATTATTTTATTTATTCAAACATAATGAATCATCAACTGCCCACCCTAAAGCATACTACATGGCTGGCCACATGGGCACAGAAATCTGAGCTTGATATAAATTCCAAATGTGTTAGGTATTCATTTTGTAGGTAACCTATTTTTCTTACAGACTCTAAAATAATTAAATTTTTAATTAAGTTAATTTTAACTTGGTTATTTTTTTTTTTTATTAATTTTTAACTTAACGAAGTTATAAAAAAAACATTAGTTAACTTTTAACTTAACTTAACTTACTTTTTCTTATATTAACTTAACTTAGCGAGTTAAAAAAAATCGTTAACTTGCCCAGCTTTGTTATTATGTATTGCAATTACTTAAATATTGAGCCTATTATACTCGCATATAAGTTACGTATATAAAACAATGGCACGTCTTCGTGGACGAGGAGAAAATATTGGTCGACAGACTCGGCATACACAATTAGTCCAGCCGTTTAGAAGGAGTTCAGTGACATACTTGGTATAACTTTGCTACTTAAGAGTTAAATTATAAAGCTACGTACAAACAGCACGGGGTCCGCGATATTACCTTACACTGCTGCGAATCAGAATTTTTATTCCAGACAATAGAAAAGTTAAGATATATTTTGAACACCATAGATACACTGAATATTAAATAACGAATTGAAAAAAAAATTGAGTCATATATAGTTGATATATTTAATGGAAAACGAAGTGTAGCTAGCATATACGTATATATTGTATTTAGTGCTTATACCAACTGTATACAGCATAAAATCTCCCCCACTTCCCATAAATATATGATACATAATTGTACAACATGTTACATAATTAAGATTTCAATACAGTCCACTACTTAAATTAATCAAAAAATAATATGTTATCTATGTTTTTTGCTAACTGATTCGCCCTAATCCAATAAATTCCTTCTCTCCTGCCCTCACTCGTCTTGAATAACTCCTGGCAATACTCACCGACGGGAATTCAAACGGACAGTCAGTCTGAATGATTATTTTTGTTATTATTTATTATAGCCTATAAGTTGAATTAATACCTATTATAAATTACAACAAAATAACTAAAATCTTTTTTTTTTTTTATTTTAATTTTAATTAATTTCTACGGTGATAAACAAAGCGTTAGAAATTAAAATCCCATTTTTAGCGGTGTTTTGTAATTGTTCGTTGTTTTTTCCCGTGGAATTAAATAACTGTTGAGAAAATTGAAAAAATACCTTTCTAAAGTACCATCTTTACTTTTTATCTAACTTTCTAAAATATAAGATACTTTATGTTGACATAGAAGCACTTCTCCCAGTAGAAATTTTGTACACAGGACAAGATAAAAAAAAAAAAAAAAAATTAATAAACACCATTGTAAAACCATTAGATCCCTACTCAGAATCTAAAATAGGTATGTATAAAAAACTTTTATGGTAAGCAGAAAAAAGTCCCCGGAAAAAGAACCCACGAATAAAAAATCCCAGGAAAAAAACCCCTTAAGCAAATATCCACTACATATAATTGTGTAACTTAAAATCGTTAATTGTAGTAGATTACATATTAATAATTTAGTTAAAATATAATTTAAGATGTTAGGATTCATAAACATTAAACAGGAATACGATTAATTTTAAAAATATTAACTCAATTAAAACATTATATTATTTATTTTCACTGTTATTTTTGAATAAAATAAACACCATTGTAAAACCACTAAATTCTTCCCACCGCCCAGAATCTAAAAATTAAACATTTTAAACGTGTCCAAATATTTTATAGACAACGAGTCTGTACCTACCTATTCATAGTCGATGCTTAAGAATAAGATATATTGCTTATACTTATGACTCAAATGAGATTCATAAACAAGACTTTGGCTTAATAAAATAAAAATTATTACTTGTTTTTAAGGTTGGTCGAGAGTATTCGAGAAAAAGGACGATTCCAACGCTTCAACCGCTATCGAAAACCAAACTTTCGGTGCAGGTGTGACAAAAAGATATATTTCCCAGGTGGCTCTGACAAACTATATTTCATTCGCCGGGACTCCCAAGACAAAGCATATGCTGTAAAAAAGTTTCAACGAATAGCCCACGGCAAAACCCAATTTGACGACTCATGCTCGGTAGGTACGCAATAATATTATTGGTCGTAAACATAGGCGCGAATAGCGTTTGGGATTTGGGGGGGGGGGGCTAAAGCCTTAATTTGATAATATTGTGTAAGCTTAAAATAAAATGTAGGACATTTTTGGGGGGCTATGGACATTTTTAGGAGGACTTAGTCCCTAAAGCCTCCCCTCCTATTTGCGTCTATGGTCGTAAATAAAACGCATTGCTCAGTATAAGGTCGGAAAAGACAGCTGCTATAGGTACGTATGGGACTGGTCGAACGCGGAACGATTATTATGACGAGCTTAGATGTGAAAAAAAAATATAGAAAAGGAAACGCATAGACGCCGTGCACAGTGGTTCGAAAATGAAAATAGTTTGCCAAAATTCTAATTTTCACTGCTTTATAACTGTATAGATTATTTACTATAGATATCTGATATACCTATGGCTTATTGATCCGTTTTATTTTTAATTGTAATTTGAGTGAAATGTTTTAAATCTATAAGAATTTAATGAACAAGTATCTATAAATATAACATAGGTAACTAATATAATATTTTGAATAAATATTCTAAAATAAAGTCCAATAAAACCTACCTTTTTTATTTTTATTTGGGATAAAGCCAGCATCTTTGTCAGAGTCATCATCTTCCGATGAACTGGTGTTTTCTTTTTCTGCATTAAAATTTTGTTGATGAACCAATTTAACAATATAATTAGTTTTTTTACGTAAATTCATGGTGATAGCTCTTTTATATATATAATATTAATACGTCATAAAATAATAATATGTTGAGTTTAAACAGCAAGCAGGACGTAGCTGATGTGAACTGCAGTACTGTCATCTGCACTCTGCACTATGCGTCGTAATACTACCAAAATTATATTATTATTGTTATAAACATTATTTACAATATTATAATTATTTAATATATAAACTTAATATGAAAACAAAATGCGAGCGAATGTTGAACTATGGAATATCCCAAAGAATATGTTATTATAATAAATACTTTATGTCTATTTATAACATTATGAAACTTTTACAACACTGCCCGATCACTGTGACGCATTAATATGAATTCACAATAATATTATTGTACAAATTATTTTACGCTTGATAGTAAAAATCACACCCAGACCTTTTTGTTCCCAATAAAATAGTTTTTGACTTAGAACCCTTTTGTTATAACATTAAATAGATTTAATACAGTTCTATCTATGTTTCTCAAGTGTTATTTTGAAGATAGATAGAACTTTTTTGCACTGGACAACGTCTTTGATTCTTAACATATTCAGTTCTTTACTAGCTAGAAAAAAGCGTGGTAAAATTCATAACCTATATAATGAAAAAAGTGAATTTCATAAAATATTTTCATAGAACCTTTTGGATCCAAACCCACTTTGGTAAGTTGTTACGGAGGTGGCTAGTGCACTGATGCACTGATTTAAGGGATGATAATATGATATGCTGACCAGAGAGTGACAGGCGGCTTTATTTAAGGTTCTGCTCGTCCCGTAACGAGATTTCTCTTCGGCGGTAAAGACATTTTTCTACCATTCCTTTTCTCTGACGGTGAATTAGAAAGCCGGATGCCCTACACTCTACTGTTGCAAGAATGTGCCGATTTTTTAATTCGTGATCGTATAATACGAATGGTCCATTTTTGTCAGTGACAATGGTTTTATTGGGTCCAATTTCTACGTGCAACAGTTTGGCCATTATTTATTAGTCTATTACATGTTAGTTTATTTGTTATGATAATAATGTGTGAGCATATAATTACAATATTAAGTATAATAACAAATTATAAGTAGGTACTCAATTTCAAGCTAAAAACTAATACGACAAGTACTGGTTTAAAAACATGGTGAAGTCAATAAATTATAACTGATCGTAAACAAAATAGCATAGTAACCAAATAACTGTGTAAAAAACCATAACATATGTTAAATTCATTATTTTCTAATAGATATAGACTGACGACACACCAGCGGAAAAATGGAGAAGAAACTTCACCCATGCGTTGTCTGCGACAAGTCGTACTCTGATAAGGCCCGTTTGACAAGACACAAGCGAATGCACACTGGAGAAAAACCGTTCGCGTGTAATGTATGCGAAAAGTCGTTTTCTGAAAGTGGCAGTTTGACCACACATCGGCGCACACACACTGGAGAAAAACCGTACGCGTGTGATGTATGTGACATGTCGTTCAGTCAAAGTAGCAATTTGAACACACATCGACGCTTACACAATGGAGAAAAACCGTACGCGTGCGATGGATGCGACATGTCGTTTAGTCAAAGAATCGCTTTGACAACACATCGACGCAGGCACACTGGAGAAAAACCGTACGCGTGCGATGTATGTGAAAAATCGTTCAGTCAAAGAATCTCTTTGACAAGACATCGACGCACGCACACAAAAAAAAAACCATTCGAGTGCAATGTATGTGATAAGTCGTTCTGTGAAAGTGGTAGTTTGATAAGACACAAACGTATGGCACATGGCGCAGTGATCGGAATTATCAAAGATCTATGATCCAATGACCGTATTAAAATAAGATAAATCTTGATAACATAGTAGGTACCTATTATGGTCAATGTGTTAATTTTATTAAGTAAATAGTTGTTTCTCAATACTAAATAAATTGCTAATTTTTCTTGTTATGTTTAAATAAATAGTACTATTACATGATTTGCAATGTTTAAAATACAATGTGGTTTTAAATTTTCTATTTAAAACATTGAATTTAAATATAATTAATTTTAGACTTCAAACATATCGTCAATTTATTTTATCTACCCTAATATGAACGAATTAATATAATATTATATTGTTACTTCAAATACAATCAATATCGAGGCGTTACATCAATCCAGCGATTTTTTACAATCAGTACTTGTTTTTTTTTTAAGTCAATTTGTCCCAGTTTTAGTATTTGAATGAACTATATAACTGCATAACAGATAATATATTTGTGATGAATTAAAACAAATTTTCATGGCTCTGAATATTGATTTAAATAATTTATACATTATAATATACGATAGGCAGTGTTGAGTTGTATCTAGATACATTTATCTAGATAATTTATCTAGATGAAAATTAAGTACCTTTATCTTATCTAGATGAATAAATTATATAATATCTAATTGGTA
>NC_042493.1:100823322-100823954 GCF_005508785.2 Acyrthosiphon pisum
TGTCGAGGTCGTATATCAATACAAGCTGTTATACCCCACGATAATGTCCCGTCGATCAGTAAATAATGTGGAAAAAACTAAAAATAGTTCTCGACCGGCAAGAATACACACGCACATCTATTTTGTATTGACAACACCAATTCCCAATTGGATGTTATAAATAATAATATTTGTACTATAATTTAATTTCTTTACCAGATACTAGTCACTACTCACTAGACTATACTTTGGTCAGTCGTGGTCACACTCATTTAATCAATTAGATAATAGTTTGTGGTTATACATTTATAATCCGCGGGACTGACTAGCGACTCCCTATACAGCACAGACTGATGAGTGTTGATTAATTTCATTGTTATTTACAACTTCGTTTCGTAAACTTTCTTGTTCTTTTCAAGTTTTTCTTGTTTACTTACTGCCAATATGGATCGTTTTTTATCTATAACGTCTTCAACGCCCAATAAAAGAATTTGTCTAGAAAATGTCGATGACCCACCTCCACCTGCTGTTGATGTTCCTGTACCATTGCCAGAACTTAAATTTCAGTATTTATTCGATACAGTATATAAACTGGTGTCGATAAATGGTGACAAAATCAAACCTTCTTGTCAAAACTGTCACAAAATCATTAC
>NC_042493.1:100824054-100825096 GCF_005508785.2 Acyrthosiphon pisum
TTATGTAAAATTGATAATCATGTTAGAATAATTTTACATTTTAATGGATTATTTTAAGTTTTAGGTACAATGCTTATAAATGTTCAATGTGACCCCCCTTACTTTCACGACAAACATCTAAGCGATATTCAAATTCCTCATAAACCTGTTGAAGCATGTCGACTGTAACAGAGTTGATGGCGTCTGTAATGCGACTTTTCAATTCGTCAAGATCTTTTGGAAGGGGAGGTACATAAACAATGCTTTTAATGTAACCCCAGAGAAAAAAATCACATATTGTAAGATCCGGCGGCCATGGACAAAATGCAGCGTCATTAGCACTACAGCGACCGATCCATTTCTGTGGTAGCTGATTGTTAAGAAATTTGCGTACTTCTAAGGACCAATGTGGTGGTGCTCCATCTTGTTGTAAAATGAAATCATCTCCATCGGCTTGTAGTAGTGGGAATAGCCAATCCTTAATCATTTGTAGGTATGAAGTTCCTGTTATTGTGTTCCCATCAAAGAAAAATGGTCCGTACACTTTCTTTCTGGAAACAGCGCAGAAAACGTTGAGTTTGGGCGAATTCCTTTAGTGTTCGACAACTACCCGTGGATTCTCTATTCCCCAAATTCGCACATTGTGACGATTTACCTTCCCATTCAAATGAAAAGTGGCCTCATCACTGAAAATGATACGATAGAAAAACTGTTCTACCTCTTCACTCTTCTCAAGAACAAATGTACAAAACTCAATTCTCTTTTGCATATCACCGTCATGGAGAGCCTGCAACAATTGAATTCTGTATGGTTTAAGTCTCAGGCGTCTCCGCAACACACGCCAAACTGTTGTCGGTGGTATTGCAAGTTCTCTGGATTTCGATAACAACTAATTAAGTTACGTCACTAACGATTACGGTGCCAAATTTAACAACTATATAACTTAAAATAAACTTAGTTATCTAATCTTTCCATTAATACATTGGTCATTAACCTGCGATTAACCGTTGCCGAACTATATCAGTTCAGTAATCGGATGAATCATTTTGGAACACCCTGTATT
>NC_042493.1:100825196-100827261 GCF_005508785.2 Acyrthosiphon pisum
GTGGTGCTCAACTCCTCCAACATTATGTTTGGACCGGCGTATGGCAAAGAAGTGTCGTCCGTCGACTTACTCGGCCGCAAACGCATGCAAAAGACAACGGCGACAGAGACGGTGGGAGTAGAGCAGGGGCGTAATTAAGGAGAGGATGAGCGGGATATATTAACCCCTAGAGCCTTCATAATATATATATAATTATATATTATATTATATACTCGCCAATTTACTTGAAAATGTAATATTTTGTGGGTGAAAAAATGTATATAGCCCCCCCCCCCACCATTGCAGACACTATTCGGCAAATGAAAAAAAAAAAAACATTTATTGACGCGGCGGTCCCCAGTGTAGTGCACCTTCTACACCTAAAATTAATTTTAATGAAGTAGGAATCCTATCAGTCTACCAGGAAAGATACATCAAAACATTTTTACCGCTCCAAAAGACAATGACAGCAGCTAAGAATAAACACACAACGTCGCTCCGCTCAGAATCATTCTGTTTGAATGTAAAATACAACATTAATATGCACAAAATATATTAGTCTTTGGGTTTTTTTATACTAAATCTGTTCCTTTACGTTTAAGGCGAACTCAGATTAGCTTATATAACTAAAATTTCACGGTGAGTTAACACGCCTCGATGGCGCATTGGCCGGCACGTGAGTATGACTTGCACTGCGCGTGAGTTCAATGCTCGTCCGGGGCGCTAATTTTTTTGAAATTTTATCTAGTTTTTATGACAAATATTCATTGTTTTTTATTTTTTATTTTTTTTATTTATTTTTTTTATACGGACAAAGTCCAATTTACAATAATATATAATAACAATAACAATAATAGTATATAGAATAACATTTGATAATTAATACATTTTCAAAAATTCAATATAAGTTGGTAGTACAATGAATACAAGGAATAAAATAATAATACAAATTATAGTGATTACATTGATACAAAACCTAAAAAAAAAAGTGGGAGACAGAGTGGGTTTATGTGGTACAATATAATATTAAAGAGAATTAAATAACAATCATACAATTACTTAAATAGTAAATTAAAAGTTTGTTTATTTCCGCAAGACATCAAAATATTTAAAGGATCATTCAACATGTACTTCTGGGGGAAATGTGGTATATAAAATAAATCTTTATTGCGTAAGTTATGAGAATTGGTTTTAAAATTTATTTGATTAAGTAAAAATGCATCATCAATCTCGTTGTTTATTAATTTTGTAAGAAAGGTGCTATATGTATTAATTCTACGTGATTTTAGAGATTCTAAGTGCAATATATTTAAAATTTGTTCATATCCTGAGTGGGGGGTTCTTGGTATATTAGATTTAATGCATATGAATCGAAGAACTTTGTTTTGAATTTTCTCAAGTTGATCACTATGGCCATTGCTGTTATTTTCCCAAATTATAGGAGCATATTCAAGAATAGAGCGGATAAGTGACGTATATAGGCACTTGAAAGTGAAAGGATTGTTAAACTGTGAGCAATTACGTTTTATCATACCAAATACTGATAGGGCTTTATTTTTAATAGCTAATATATGTAAGTTAAATAATAGTTTTGAATCGAAGGATATTCCTAAGTCCTTTATCACATGTACACGTTCTAAACTAGTGTCTGAAATAGAATAGTTGAAATTGATTGTATTACGTTTATTAGAATATGTTAGAATTTGACATTTATTGATATTGAGTGAAAGGCCATTAGAAACACACCACTCATTAAAATCGGTTAAATCTTTTTGTAGGAGTAAGTTATCATCTAGAGATGAGATTGATTTATAAATTTTTGCATCATCAGCGAATAAAAGTATATTAGAATGAGTGATGGAAGACACCACATCATTAATAAACAGATTAAAAAGAAGAGGAGAAAGATGATCTCCTTGGGGAACTCCGGAAGTTACCTTTATAGGAATTGATATGAAGCTTTTATACTTGATTATTTGTGTTCGTAGGCATAAAAATGAGTTAGTCCATGATAGAAGAGGATTGGCAAAACCAATTTTTAGCAGTTTATGAGTTAATCCAAAAATTCGTGATTTCATTTCCAATG
>NC_042493.1:100827890-100830593 GCF_005508785.2 Acyrthosiphon pisum
CTTCATAATATAATATTTAAAACTATCTACTTTTATTACCATTTACCCATTTTAATATTATATTTGTATTGTTTTATTGAACATAATATAGTACAATTTAATACAAAATACAAATCATTATATAATATTTGTAATAAGTGTGCATTTTTATCTTTTATTAAAAATATCGTATTATTTTTTCAGTATAAATGTTGAGTGTATAAGTAAACATTTTGCTACAACTTTTGATTTTTCGATTTTTTTTTTGTAATTTATATCAAAAGGAACAAAAGATTTTTTACTTGTTATTATTTTTTTTTTTGTACTTATTTTAATTTAGTATTTATATTTTAATTTGCAGTTTGAATGTAATATAAAAAATATAAACTAGTTTTTTAAACCAGAAAATATATGTTAATTAGTAATTAACCATGATTTTGGTTATTTGATATTTTGTTATACGTTGAAATTGGTACCTACTGTATGCTAAATATAATATATAGGTATTTAAATATTTTATATGTATATTTATTCATTAGATAATATATTTTTGACACGAAACGAGCCTTCCTGGTTTGCATCCCTTAATCAATTACTCAACCAAGAATCCAATAACATGTCAAGCATTAATACAAATTAACTATTGTAAGATATAAATCTAGATGAAAAAGTGTTATCTAAATATTTATCTAGATAAAAATTGAATATTCTATCTTGATATTAATCTAGATATTGATTTAGCTAGTAATCTAATATTTATCTAGATGTTATTTTTGCTATCTGAACTCAACACTGACGATAGGTTATAACCATAAAAAATAATTCAAAACAAATAATATTTACTAGAAAATAATAACAATAATACATATTAAGTTCCTAATTACACGTAAATGATCGCACTTATGTAGGTAGTATTATAATATTTAATATTCATAAAAATTAAACTAGGTGGCTAGTAGATATTTTGGTTATAAGAGTACAAAACAATAATAATTTATTGATAATCTAAACGTTGCAGTTGATTCTGAACTACCTAGCGAAGATAATAATTATAATCAAATACCGTGTTATCCTATTTGGACAACGAATACCAATAGCTCCAAGGCCCATACGTGTTTCCCCTTTATTGTCATTTCCCAAGCACCACATATCCACCACGAAATTATTAAAAACTGACTTTCCACACCAATCATCATAGGTATAATTATTATTTACATGGATACCTTCGTAGATTCTTCTCCGAATATTAAATATATTTTAAAGGCAACCATCTTCCACATAGTTTTCGATTTTATCAAAACTACCTTTTACAAACCTTAAATTTCGTGTTTTTTACAAATCCAAATGGACCATCAACATAACTCACCAAACTAACCAAACTAACTAAACCATCAACACATCTAACCCATCAAAACCATCAACATGATGCCGAGCGATTAGCTCTCGTGACTGTTGCCTTATTTCTTAAAATGTTCGTTCAAAGCAACTCGTCCAAAATAATTTTAAAATAGTCTTTTTCGATTTGTGATTTTCTGAATACCTTGTGAGATTCCGTACCTTTTTTAGGGCTCCGCAAACCACCCACGACAAAAGGGGATCACTTTTGTCGTGACCTACGAGCCGCACCGCGTGATGACCTGAGGGCCATGTCGGTGGAGCTCGTAGGCTTTAAACACGCAACGGCAAGTGAATGCCGAGGATTTATTTAGGGGGAAAAATAATATTAAAATAATAAGATTTGTATTAAGGTAATCACGTGGATCTATTAACTTGACATTTTAAGAATAATATTGAGCATTACAAATAATAATAATATAGTAAATATATAAAATATAATAAGTTTGGCGCACGGCAAATGCGAAAAAATATAATAATTTTGGGCACATGGCAATTATGAAGAAATATAATAAGTTTGGGCACATGGCAATTATAAAAAAATATAATAAGTTTGGCACATGGCAAATGCGACAAAATATAATAATTTTGGGCACATGGCAATTATGAAGAAATATAATAAGTTTGGGCACATGGCAATTATAAAAAAATATAATAAGTTTGGCACATGGCAATTATAAAAAAATATAATATTAACTTGGTGCATACTTTCCCGGCCCGCAGGAGGCTACACACCATATCAATCATGGCGTGTCCTCGCAGGGTTACCGGAAAAGCATGCTAGCCTTGTATAAGCCGAAAACAGGGGGGAATCAGATTTGTTGAGGGACCCGCGTCTTGCGACGCCTCCCTGGCACACAGGTTATACGAACATAAAATCCGTATAACCTGTGGCCTACGTGCTGGTAAAGGGGGGACAGGGGAGATATAAAACATATTACGACAATGACTTGGTGAACTGCGTGGTTTGTGTTGACTGGAGCTGTGGCCGCCGCCCGGGCCCTCATGGTTGACTCAGCCCATCATCGTGGTTGCTGGCAGTCGTCGAAAATGCTGGATGATAGGTCCGTGTTCGACGAGGTCGGTGGATGTAAAAAACAAGTCAATTGGTTGGCCGCGTGGTCCGTACGTTGATCGTCGAAAATGCTGAGTGTGCGATGTTGAAACGAAAAGTAGAGTATTGAGTATGCACCACCGGCCAGGTACAGCGTCGTCGAAAAAGTGTTTTGTGTGTAGAGACCCGGCGACGGCGATGGTCCGGTGCTGGCGACGGAGCTTTTTGGTGTTGAGTGGGGCAGGTCAGTGTCGTGTATTAGAGGGAATTGTACA
>NC_042493.1:100832055-100833218 GCF_005508785.2 Acyrthosiphon pisum
CTTTACCCCTTGCGGGAAGTCACCCTCCAGATCATCGAGCCGCGGGACAGTAGTGGTAAGTGTGAGTCGGCGCCACCCCCTAGCAGACACAGAGACCCCTGGGTTTTAGCCAGTAATGTGCGAATGCGTAGGAGGAGGCTAACCAAAACACACTAGGCCGACCAAGCCCGGACTCTCACTGGGCCGGGGCGTCACCACAACACCGGTTTTTTTAAAAAGAAGAGTGTCTCAGACTCTTTGCCGGGCCAGGGAGCGGTATCAGCCACTTCCTGGACGACGGGGGCCCTACCGAGCTGGGGGGACAACGAATCTAAAAGAAGGTAAATGAGAGACAGAAAAAGGCGGAGTAGTAGAGGGGAAAAGGGGGGGGAGAACGCGGAAAGTTACGAATTAAATGACCCGGGAATGATGGTTTCCACAATCACGTTCGCAGCACATCTGTGTGCTTAGCATGACGCACACATAGTACCGGTGTCGATACCGACAGTACGTGCTGGGTAACCCCCCATTTAAATGGAGTACGGAAAGCACAAGTTGGGTCACCAATTTCGTACTCAATTTAAGATGATTAAAAAAATGCAAAAAATGCTGTGACGTTACAACCTAACTGATGACGACAAAACTTTATGTACTGAGGAAACGTTGACCTTCTTGCCAATGTAAAATAGAATGATACCAATTGAAAAATAGAAAAATAATAAAATCTCAACAGCTGATTACATATATTATTTACTTCGGCCTTAGTAGTTATCAAATCAATGCTCTAAAACTCATTTTGTGCTAATCGTTTTTAATGACTATTATAAAAGTTGATTATTAATTATTATCAATATATATTAAAATAAAAATACATAATAATAAAAATAAACCACATAATTACTATAACTAAGTACAAATGCGTATATTAAAATATATTATTACGTTTTCATTCTATCTTAACTAACAATGCAGCTTGTGCTAAAGGAACATAGTTATGTTACATTAGACTATGGTAACATAATATTATATGACAATAAACAATATATAATAAGGTTTACAAAATAAAAAAAAATAATAAAAAATTTTTTTTTAAAATGAAAAATTTGCTGATGAAAAATTTAAAAGTGGGTGGTGCTCTTACACTTGACATATACTCCCAGTCACTATCTTATACACAGGATTGA
>NC_042493.1:100833268-100834807 GCF_005508785.2 Acyrthosiphon pisum
TTATACGAACATAAAATCCGTATAACCTGTGGCCTACGTGCTGGTAAAGGGGGACAGGGGAGATATAAAACATATTACGACAATGACTTGGTGAACTGCGTGGTTTGTGTTGACTGGAGCTGTGGCCGCCGCCCGGGCCCTCATGGTTGACTCAGCCCATCATCGTGGTTGCTGGCAGTCGTCGAAAATGCTGGATGATAGGTCCGTGTTCGACGAGGTCGGTGGATGTAAAAAACAAGTCAATTGGTTGGCCGCGTGGTCCGTACGTTGATCGTCGAAAATGCTGAGTGTGCGATGTTGAAACGAAAAGTAGAGTATTGAGTAGGCACCACCGGCCAGGTACAGCGTCGTCGAAAAAGTGTTTTGTGTGTAGAGACCCGGCGACGGCGATGGTCCGGTGCTGGCGACGGAGCTTTTTGGTGTTGAGTGGGGCAGGTCAGTGTCGTGTATTAGAGGGAATTGTACAATAATCGGACTTGGTGACAGTTTGCTCTGCCGGTGTCGTGCGGCGGAACCCGACGTAGGCGCCGACGGCATCGACGGCCGTGAGCAAACGACGTGTAGGTACCGGTCACTGCGGGTTGTGGGGGTCGGGGGACAGTAGTTACATAATACTGCGGTTATTCCTGCATTGGCGCGCGATAATCATAACAATGTAATAATAAGGTACGCTCGTGACTGATAATATGGGTACAGGTATGTTTGTTATAATAATAATAAGAATGCAAAAAATGCTGTGACGTTACAGAACCCCCCCAACAAATTGTTGAAGGTGTACTGCAAGAATACTTGAGAACCATTTGTTGTAGAGATAAAGCGCAGAATTTTTTGGGGATGACCACAGACATACGATTTGAGGGGACTTTATTCTTTAAATAGGGACATTATAATAATTTTCAGTTCCACTCAAAGAGAGTAATAATATTTAAATAAGAAATGAATTGAATTGTTGAGGCTCTGACATCATAATGATATCAAATATAATAATAATAAACTTTCAACCATAAGTTAATGATAATAAAGTTGGGTTAGGGAGTATAAATGGTAAGAGTACTAGCATCACAATAATAATATAATAAAAACCTACACATCTGTGCGCACACAGTATATAATAATAATAATAAAAAACCAGCACGTTAGTGCGAACACATTATAATAATAAAAACCTACCAAATATAATTGCCTGACTAGTCCAGGGAGCGATGATGATACCACTAACCACTATACTCCTAACGGGAAACAATATGATTTTACCTAACAGGGGGGACAGGGGAAGAGGGACTCTGAGACAGTCTATGCCTTTACTGGGGTCACGACTGTAACAGGTACGACCACATTATGGGAACTTAATGCAGAAGGGAGAAGACAAAAAAAATAAAAAAAAACTATTGTGTACAGGCAAGGTATCACGGACCTTGCACTGTGTAAGTGATTTTGGACATTTGACTTTACACACATGGCAAGCCATGGTGGGACCTAACATTATTAAGGGGGGGCTATCAAGAAAGTTCCTGCATGTTGTAGCGAAAGAGCGGTCAA
>NC_042493.1:100836502-100844727 GCF_005508785.2 Acyrthosiphon pisum
TTTAGAAAAGTGTTTTTAAAAAAAAATTTTTTGTTTTTTATTTTCTACTTTTTAGTTAAAATTAAATTTTTTTATTAAACGTTTAAAAAATATTTATGAAACAATTTTCTTATATTTAATAAAAAGAATCAAACTACTGATGATTATGATTTATTAATAAATAAATAAGCTTATGGGGTCGTGAAATGAAAAGACTTTTATTTTGTTTGACACAACAAATTGAAATTTTTTTCTGTTTATTCAAAGCTGGTATTAACACGAATAATATAAATCAATTTTAATTTTTCATTCAATTTTTCATTCAAAATTTCATTATGAGATCATTATATTTATAATATATTTTGTTATTTTACAGTATTTATAATTTATTGTCCTTCATTTACAATTTTTTCCGATATATTTTGACGATGTTGTCTCATTCTTTCGATTTCATCCAAAGCTATACCACTGCAGAATCCGTGTAGGGGGATGCCGGGGATTTCGGGGCATTTGTTAGACCTCAAATTCGGGTTTAGTGACACTGAAAACCCCCGAGAAACCCGCCTTGACCCAGAGAAACCCTTCGTACCTGTACTTCCTCGGAGATGACTATGCACACCCGTCATCGCCGACCTGGAGGTCCGGGTCCCAAAATGACAACGGATTATTGTATTGTCATCCAAGACCAAGATCTATACCAATTTTCAGAATTTTTCATCGTCAAAAAGTGCCTCAAATCGAGTGCGTAAGATTTGATTACAGACAGACAAACAGACGTGAAAGCGAACTTAAGAAAAGTGTGTAATAAATATTATATTATATTAATAATAAAATCAAGATAAAAAATAAAAGAAGTCCATAAACAATTTATAAATAATGAAAAAAAAGAAAGGGTTGCATAACACATTTTAATATCAATTTTCTATTATAATGTATAATGATTTGGGTGGGTTCAAATTTGAGGTAGTAATATGGATGGTACCTATCCTAAATGTTGAGTATACAGAAGCTTATCTGCTAACTTATGGATTAAGCTCAACTCCTTGAACTGATTTAAGATAAACACCATTTGGCCACTAAACATTATACTCAGTGCTCGAATTGGGGGGGGGGGGGTGCGCAGGGGGACGGAGATCCCCTACTATTTTTATTTTTTTTTTGCGTACCCCTACTATTTTTTGAATAGTTTGTGTTGAATAATTGCGCCCTTGGAACGCAGTTTTTAAATCGTTAGATTGAGCTCCTCTACTTAATTTTTCCCAATTCGAGCACTGATTATACTATGTACCTGCTTGTACCTACTTATAAACTAATTTACTTATAACTACAGATTCATAATAATATAGTCATTATAATATAATAGATTTAGTAAATATCACACATTTCATCGATCAGAAATGCACAATCTGTTAATCTTACCAGTTGACTGAAAAGAAAAATTATATTGTGCAAACATTTTCTACTAAACTAAAATAATATTTTTACATAATATTATTATTATATTATTATTATATTATTATTATTATTATTGTTCTTAAATACCTACTTCACTTCTTAACACCCACTTCTTAAATAAAGAATAAAAAAGAAGCGTCGTGTTCTTTACAACTGTTAGGTCATATTATATCATCGTAATTTTTTTGAATTTATCAAATAATTATATTATTTGCTCGTTGTGTTTGTGTGTATAAATATTCGTTAAATAAATAATAATAATAATAATAAGAATAAAAATATATTAATAAATTATATATTATAATTTGATACCCGGTACAAGGTTTAACATAATATAATTGGTTACGTGAATACGATTGTTTTTTTAAAAATCAATAGGTACTTACTAATTTTTCTAGAGAATAGTCATAGTATTAAAGTTTTTGGAAATATATTTTAATAAAATTGGAAGTCATTAGAAAAAATAAATATTTTTTAACAAAAAATAAAAGTTTTTCTGTTATCAACACAATTTTCTTAGTATTTCACTTATTTGAGTGTTTGCTTACATTTTGATAAAATACTCCGAAACGAAAAGATTTTTGAAAATTTCAAAATATAAAAATCAAATTTTGAACTCGTATTATTATAGGCACTTTGTACATTTTAAAGTTTTGATGAGTAAAGTGGAGTTAGACAGAGGACACCAGCAAAATATTTGTCCACTGGTACTCAACTTTATCGCAATAAACAAGGCACCCGACTTATAGCCCTAAAAAGCTCTAGATATGCAACCACGCATACACCCTCTAAATATGCTCTAAAAATACACACTTAACCTTATTTTTAATATTTAATTAATAAATATTCATACAGTAAATATAGCATCAGAACTAGTAACAAATGCATTTACCTCATTTTAATGTATTTCATACAATTGCAAAATAAATATATATAGCGGTATTAATTTATACTTTTATTTAACCTAAACCATTTAAGCTCAGTGATGGCTAGTAATCTTTTTTGATATTAAATTAAATAAATACAGCACAATATAGGTATTTCAGTGGCCCAGAGTTCTGGTAATAATCGATTTATTCATATTTTAATTTTTGAAATTCTCAAGACTTACATACGTCTTACAAATGCACAACATAGCAAAAACTGTTTTGCACGGGAAATTTATGCTCCCTCTTTATTTATAGTAGAATAACTAAAATTCCACAACACATAAGGAAGAACCTAATCTGTGTCGTAGCGTTTTTGTTTTTTTTTATAGCACTTACCATTAGTTAATTAAACGAAAAAGACAAAAAAACTTAATGTTCTCAAACTAATAACTTTAATTATATTAATATTATCCAAATAATAAAAACGCTACGACACAGATAAAGTTCTTCCCTGTGCGTTGTGGAATTTCAGTAATTCTATATACATAATTCTATATATTTTAAATACAAAAGGAGCATTGTTGTCCCGCGCAAAACAGTTTTTGCCATGTTGTGCATTTGTTAGACGGAAACAACGCATGCGCGTGTAGCGTCGTCTTAATACGGGTTTCTAAAATGTTACCTCTACATTAATATTTACTATAATGTCTAAAAATAATTTATTACCCTCAGCCTATTATTATAGGAATTCCATCTTAATTACAGTATCGGCCGTTCTTATACAATGTGTGATCTACAAATCGATGGTGACCTACCGAATCGTTTGTCGTGACCTATAAATAAAATTATAGGTACATTTCATACGTAAATCGCTGTATATAAATACTAAATTATATCCAAAAGTTCCTAAATTCAAAAAGTAAGTATGCTAGACTTATTGGAGACCCTGGTCAAACCAACTCTGTGTCAGCACAAAGAAAAATCTTAGCTACGCCGCTGATAAGCACTTATACTTACCAATTAAACAACTATTAAGCTAGGAAATTTAACAAAAAAACAAACGAAACAAATATCATTCATCCAATAATAAATAGGTACCTAGGTATGGATTAATTCAATGATCGATGGTTAGGCTGTATTACATAAGCGCCAATGTAATATTCTATATCTGTTATATCCAACATATGACATAAGCACTAATGGTGCAAAAATGATACATAATTTGCGCCAAAATGAGTATATTATATTATTACCTAGTTAGGTATTTAAAAATCACTATAATATACATATAAATATAATAATATAAAAAATTGCAATAATAAATTATAATAAGTAGGTAGGTTTACAAGTAATTAATATAAATTTAATAAATCAGTTGATTTCTTAATTCCACTATTTACATACTCTATACGATTTATTTATCTTGGTATTCCTTACGATATGATTTCGACGCTTTAGTACGATACGATTTTTTTTATTCTTATCTCATTTAGGCATTTATGCCTTCCACCGAATGATTATGTCAACACAAAATCGTACCTATATAATTATCTGTAATGCAGCCATAAAATTCGAAACAATGAAATTTCAACTACCTTTGTAGGTACATGATACATGGTACCTATATTCTCAATCATTCTAATAAGCTGTTGAAAAATTTAATTTTCCCCTCTATTTTTATGAAAATATTTTGGTCACTGGTCTCTAGTGGCGTCATTTCAGTTTTTGGAGAGGGGGTAGAGGCAAAATGTTTGAATGGCCAAAAATAAAACTGAAAAAAATCCACTCGCTAACAATATTGCATTACACTACATTACAATCACATTTTTAACACAATACAAATAGCCTTCTTACATGATATTATACTTACTAGTTAGTATCAAAGGTTACTATCATACGCATAAGTAACCCATTTTTTGAGATATAACTATAACTAAATAATTAATACATATGTAGAGGGATCGTTAAGTATATTACCTATTAGCTACTATATAAAGATTAAAGGCCCAAAACTAGCCTATACCTGGCCCGGCCCGTTAATGACAAGATGGGCAAATGCCCACCCTGCCACTCCCACCATAAAATTACGCCACTTGCGGTCACCCGGTCCCCTACTAAAGCTCGTTTACAATAGGTACCTATTATTGTAAGAAGGATAAAAAGTAGGTACGAGGTGGTTTCATAAGAATAGTACGATGTTTTCGAAGGACCATTCGATAGATTAAACTTGTAGCGATTGTATCTACTGAAAATATTGAAGGCGTCAAGGATAGGCAACCACAATTTCATGCACAATCAACGTTTCAGAAGCGACAGTATGACAACGCCTACTTCCAAGATATAGGCATTCAATATACAGCCCAACGATATGACGGTGGGTAGCAATGACGTGACAATGGACAACAAGGAACCGCAATGCATTGAAATGCGATGGTTGTGAAGGATACGAGTTATACAATGGGAAATAGGATTATGTAGTTTAAATATATGGAGAGGATCTCTCTGTGATCGGATCGTTATGGTGCAATGACCACGGAGCTCTCAACAATTGAATATATCACACAACTAACTTATGCTACGGAAGTATGTCCAGTTGTCGAGATATCCATTGAACGATCCAGAATGTCCACGCATCAATGACTGAGGTGTAGGTATATATACACAGCGTATTGTACCTGGATCACCTGGGCGTCCACTCATACAACGCACAATGTTTGCTGGTGGACTTACGCTAATGAAGAATGATGCTAATAATGACGCAGATGATATTGCAATGATCAATTCTTATTGACTATAGTCAGTCCGGACTATCTAACAGAGAGGTAGGCATTATAAATGGAACCAAATAAATAAGTATTCACTGAATTGTGAACGATATATGATTTATTGGTGTTCGTTGAATAAATGATCTGCAGATTCAGTATCCGCGAAACCAAAGAAAATTACAATGATTATTGTGTAATCTTACTGATGACGACAATGATAAAAAAAAATGTAACGTTTATATTATAAAAATGAATACGAACGAAAAATTGGAAGCTGCTTTAATAGCGAGCGTATCCAGTGCACACGATAACAACAATAATACAGTAGGTACCTATTATAATACGAACTCTTTTTGGTTATGTTGACATAACGCAAAAAGAAACAAAATAAAAAAATATATAAATTATGGCGGTGTTTACATAGATTTAGCAGAGACATTAGAAATACGTTTGTATAGAGTGGATCATGTGTGTAATGCGTAGGAAGAGAGGGTGAAGAGCGGAAGAAAAGAGTTGTCCATTGACCATTGTGCGTGCTGTACGTTGTCACCGTTACAGACTTAGTGACGGAAATGCTGACGTAAGTAGGTTAACAACTTAAGTAGGTTTCAACATATTAACATTTTAGAAATAAACCACTCAAAGTTTGTACTTTTATATATATATATTTGAAAAAAAATCGTTTTAGCAAAGACAATCTTCGATGACTGCCTAAAGTATAATTTGGTGTAAATTGGGTAGGCAGCAAAATGTTCATTTAATGTACCTCATAGGTAGGTACTTTGGACTGAACAAACGGATTTTTAAAATGTATACTTACCTACTTTAAACTATAAATACAAACATTTTTATTCTGCTATTCTATATAGGTACCTAACTTATGTTATTATTTCCATCAACTTACTTCCAACAAAGTTAGAAATTTCGGGAATTTCTGTAACAAACGTTTATTTTAACATCGTTAGTTTTTATATTATAGTAATTTAACTTTGATTAGGTAAACAAAATGACCAGCATTGTCTATAGTAGGTACGTTTATAATAGGTAGGTAATATAAATATACCTAGTGGCTAGTAGGTGGTACCTGTAGGTACCTATACTATTTATAAATGTGTTTTTGTGTATATGTTTAGGTACACAATTTATAATAGAAAAATGTATCAAGCTTCAACTCACAACATTTTTTTTCCAAGCTTTTAAAGTTAGAACTTTGTGCCAATTTAATATTAATCTGTTCATTATCACATCCGAGCAAATTTACCTCTAGTCAAATTTAATAGAAAGGATATTTTATTTAGGGCCCTATGAAAAATTTTTATTTGGGTAGGTATTTTGATTTTAAAACAAGTTATGAGAAGTTAACAATTTGTTTTAAGCATAAAAGTCATTGCTCTAAATTAATAGCTATAGCATACTATACTTAACAAAATAATACCACTAAGGCATTTAAGGTTAAAATTAATAATATGTCAAAAGTGTGGTGAAAATATTATAAATAATATAATAACTTTAAAATAACAATATTATTAAAAAGAACGTAGTAATACAGCACATCATATTCATGGTTGAATGGTTCTTAAAATTAAATTTCTTAAAATACATTATAATGTTAATTATTATTGTTCTAATACATATTAAATACTTAAAATTGTACTGATTGATACTATGTCTTATCTAATAATAGTATTAGTAAAAAATTAAAAATATTACTAATATTTTTATTATATTTTCAATAGTATCAAATAAATTGTATATGTATATGTATGTTATAATTTATTATAATAATCATGAACTTTAAAAAAAAAAAACGAAAACTGTACATTTATCATATTATATTAAATTATAAAAAGCGTAACCGCATATTATTATAAAACACTCCTATCATGAAACATTAGAAATATTCAAAAATACTCAAGTTACAAATTACACATTTAAATACTTAACTAATTTGTTTTAAATTATTCACTTTTACATTTTTGTGCCCCAACAGCGATAAATCCAGAATATTAATTCTCAAAAAATGGTTATGAGATAATAATTATATATTATGAACTAATATTAATAGTATAATTTATATTATGTTTTATATCAATTAATTGTAGAAATAATTTATCATAGCCAATTCAAAAATTATTTGTGAAAATACATTATGGATTATTATCTCTTACAGAATGAATAGGGTAATATTATAATTTATAACCTTAATAATCGGTCTTGGCTATGTTAAATTATTTATAATCTATTAAAATATGAAATATATATTTTGTAAAAACAATATAAATGTAAATTAAAGATAATCACCTCAATGATTCTATTAATATCTTAACAATTAATATACAATATTGAACACATAAAAAAATCATAATCCAATAAAATAATACATTATAATATTAAATTAAATCTACTAAAACTTTATATTTAAACCATAAAACTTAATACCAAACCAATTAATTAAAATCAAAATTATTAATGTTATTGAATAAAATAAACTGATCTAAAAGCAAATAATTTTTGTAATAAATACTAAAAAGTCATATTTTTAAAACAAAATAAATAATGATATTAATTTTAAAAGTGTTATAAAATAAATAAATAACATACATTAAGTGTCAATGTTGAACAAATGCACTAAACACATAAGCTGGTATATTTGCAAATGTATATCTCAATTAAAATCAAGTGATCAATTCTTAAGAGTTAACATCTAAACTACATTTCATTTCAATCATTTTATTGATGTTCTTTGCTCGTATTTTGAATTGCTCAAACATGTCTGAAGATAGTTCTTCTTTGGTGGTGTAACAGCATTTTTCAAAACTGAATATATCACGCATCAATTCAATGACTTGATCCTAAGAACATTAAAAATAATATACAACCGATACAAGCTTTATAAAAAAAATTGAATTTGATAGAACATACAAATTTTATAATCCTTATAGAAACACTATAATTACAACAAAAACCCTTCGTAAACCACGTATAAATATGGCTAAGTAAAAACAAATATAAGATCTTTAAGCACTATAAAGTTGTGATATCATGAATAAATGCTAAGTATATTAAATTTAAGTAAACTTATTTTGTTTCAATAACTGATTTAATTGGCGAGAAATTATTTCTAAATATAAACAGAGTGTGATGAAAAAAATAGTTA
>NC_042493.1:100844811-100862746 GCF_005508785.2 Acyrthosiphon pisum
TTAAAGATCTTATATTTGTTTTTACTTAGCCATTTTTAAACGTAAGTTACGAAGGGTTTTTGTTGTGATATCACTTTTTTTTATTGTTATTAAATATTGAGTATTTATACAATAATCTATAATATCGGTAATATTTTTGGTAACATTGGCAATGCTGATGCTACAACGACGACGGCGGCTACCGTGATTCTGAATTTAATATAAATATCCATTAAAAAGTTCGCACTTTTTCATTTATAACTTAATTTCTAAACGTACAAATGTGACGAGTCTTACAAAAGCACATTCTACATAATTTGGCATTTGAAATGTCATTAGAGAGACAGGTTTCTGTTATAACGTATGCGTCGTAGGATGATAAAATAAAGTTAGTGTGGAGATTCAAAAGTTTAGTACGGAGGCCGCGAATATTCTGGTAATAAATGTAACCACTATAATGTGGACTAGGTAAAATATTAAGATTATTGGACATAGAGATTAACGAAGATACATTCTTAGCTTGAATGTTATTAAAGTCAGAAAGAAAAGAGTTAAAGGTGGACTGAGTATAACGACAAAAAGAACAATTATTATTATTTAGACAAAATGCATGCAAACCAGAGTTCAGATCATGAACTAATGAATAGGCTGGGTGGTATTTAGACGGTGATTGCTTCCTCTGGGGTTCTTGTTTTTTGGAACAGCTTTAAATACCGTGGGAACATTATTGACGTACGAGATTGTAAGATTGGTAGATCCTGCGTGCTTTTTCTGCTCCAGATCAATATGCGCTTGGCGTAAAAGATCGCGGTCGAGTGTAGTCTTGTCACGTACTAAGCGAAAACCAGGTGTGGCTGATACTCCATTTCGCATTTGGGAATTAAACTTGTAAATGAGTCGTGATGCATCATTTTTGGACTGACAGATGATTTTGAGCGGTATTGGATTTTCGCAGTGCTATTGCCAAGGCGTATCAGCTTTGGCTTGGTAGGGATAGGAACAGATACTATTAAGAAGATTGCTTAAGGATTGTAAGTCCTCCTCGGATCTCAGGGCAGAGGTATTGGCATCTGACTCAGGCAAACCATAAGCGATTGTATTAAATTCGATTCTGGACCGTTCAGTGGACTCACGAAAGATCACAGACGATAAATCACTAGGATAGACCGGCCGTGATTCGAGAAGGTAAATTCTTATTCGGAGAACTGAAATTTCGGCCCGAAAAGCAGCATTCTCGGTTGCAAGATCTGCTACTTGGGTGGTTAAACCAGAGATACTTTTACGGAGTTCTTGAAACTGCGACGATTGGGATGTAGAGAGTGAATTAATGGCTTTGAGAATGTCTTCATTGGTAGAAGTTTTCGAAGACTGTGACCGCGTATTAACAGGCATTGTAGGTGTTGGGAGCATAATGATTTGGATAAGCGTAATAAATCAGATATCCCGCTGGAATCACGGCGCATAATCACGGTGATGGCAAATATCGATTTGGTAGGTAAATTATTTAGTTGATTGAACAGCTAATAAATGAATTGTGCAGCAAACCAAAACGCGTTATTTTACGATTTCAATGTTACACCTTTAAAAAGAGTGAGCGCAACATAAAATACAGCAAAGTAATTCGATGCCGCCAAAAGCCAAAGTTAATAAATGTTATAATATAGGCAATGATGATGCCCAGAATTTAAGTCACTGAAGAAAAACAGCTGACTGGTATTTTGAAAAAGTGGTCTTGATAAGGCTTGATGTTAGAAGTGATAAGACGTACCTGATGTCCACGAGTAACAGTTTGGTCGAAACAGTGTCAATCCATTAATATAGTTTATCCGCTAACTTGAGTCTTGAAAACAGGTACAGGGAAAAATGGATTAAAGATGAGCCTTATGGAAACAACTACGTATACAAAGAAGAAAGAGAATTCCAGGAATTACCAAAACTTATGAGAGTAAAACGATATCACTGTTATCACTTATTTTTAGTGATATTTTTAGGAATTATAACTATATTACTATTACGCAACATAGGATTTATTAAACAAACTTGTGGTTCTTTTTAATGATTCTTCATCTTTAATAACTATTTATTGTTCACTTAGTTGTACTTTATAATCTAGAATATTGTCCTCTGGTATAGATTATCAATACATTGAAACAAAATTTTACCATTGAATCAGTTCAACATAATTTCTTAGCTTTATTTCCTATAAGTTAAGTATACCTACCTAGACCACGTTATGGTTCATATGAACCGGTTCAAAATTTTTCTAATCTTTCCCTACTCAAAGATGGGTGCATGATAAGACTATCAAAGCAACTTCATAATTTACCTGAGTAACCCGAGCTCTTTTCCTTATTTGGTTTAAAATAAATTACTCAAATACAAGAAATAAGAATCTATCTATCTATCCCTCTCCTGTGAATACTATTTGTATGTCTATTAGTCATACCAATCTTATAGCGATTGCCAGCAATTCACATATTTTTGATTTTATTTGGTTTTTCTCGGTTTTTCTTGTTTTTTCCTTATAAAAATGTTTGTATTATTTCATTAAACATTTTTATATTCGGAGCGAGGCAACGAATGTATTGATTTTACAATGCAATGTGTGTTTTTTTAATTTATTGTGTCTGTCATCGCCGTTTGGGCCAGTAACACTGTTTCAACACTATCTTGTTCGATGAGATAGTGAATCTAGTTGGTGTATTCGGTAGGTCAACATTTGAAATTCTTGATAGTTTTTAAAAGCGCAAGGAAAAACAAAACAAAAATTAAGGAAAAACGGTAATTTTTACGCAAAATCAGATTTCGAATATTATACTACTTGCATTGTTGTATAGCTTATTGGTTGGTGCTTCAAAGGACGTTGGATATGTTGCTTTGACCGCAAATTTCAATAGTTAATCACACATAACCAATATTAATATAGCTAGCTAATGGAGTAAATGCTTTTTGATTTGTGGTTTACCTTATGCTTCGTCTGAATTTTTGAAGGTTTTTCTATAAATATTGTACATCCAAAAAATGCATTCCGATTTCCATTTTCGGCCGGATTTCGACGGGATTTGTTCTTGTTCTTGCCCAACAACTTACGAGTATATGGGTGTAAACCCGGTGAAACCCGATTGATCACAGTAAAACAAATGCAACGTTGTCAATTTTTCTGTCCGGTTAAACAACCAAAACACCTTCACACACGCGTCCTTTGAAATACTCGATACTCTTCGTCAATATTTGTGCTTTATGAGCTTTATGGGAGGTATTTAATAGTAAAACATGGTGAATATTTTTGTTGGCCAATGGATTCCCGTCGGTTGTTGGTAAAAGCAACACGAGTCAAACAAAAATTGTTAATAGACGAGTCGTATTATATGAGCTATAGGTATATAATCGTAAATATATATATATTTTTTTTTTATCACAACAAACGCGGCTCAATGTTTTTATAGAACTTATAATTCACAATTCTACAATTCTCACTGGGCAATTATCGATTTACAAGAAACTAGGGCTGAATCGCTGAAACGGTTACGAAGCTTCAGTCAATAGAAAATTACTAAAATCATAAAATTATAAGTTTATTTAGACAAAAAATCATTGAAACTATAATGGCTTAAAACAAGTATTTAAGTAATAAACATATTATAATGATTTACTAAAATTATGATTGAACATGAGCAATAAGTATTCAGGAATGATACTACTTAAACATATGTCTAAGCGTAATTTATTTTTTAATAACATTTATAAACAATTTTATATAATTTTCAAGGACAAAAACGACAACATTATAGGAAATATAATGAAGATATTATGAAAATATTATGAAAATTGGAAAATAATTATTCACCGCAAGTAAAAATATATTGACATATTTATTTTACAATTAACGAGCTGATCGCTTTTGTTGCCCGTAAAAAATGGCAACTCTTAAAAAAATTATGATTGCTCAATTCCTTTTGGGTGTAACTCGCTACAGTAAGTGTAACTCAGCCACAGCACTCATATTCCATTAATATCAATGATAAAACCTAGTACTCTTGGATAATATAGTCAAGTCTGGGCAAGTAAATGATTTTTTTTTTTTTAACTCAGCTAAGTTATAAGTTAATATGCACCAATAACAAAAAGTTAAAAGTTAAAAGTCAATTTAATTATAGGTTTACTCAGTTAAGTTAAAAATTAATACACACTTTTTGTTACCAAACTTTTTATTAAGTTAAAAAAAAAGTTTATTTGTTTATACAGCGCTAGCGTACTTAATTTTTTTCCTTACCCAATACTAAAGTATAGACTATAATGTTTATATTTTGTACAGTATTTCCATATAGGTTAGATTCGAATGATGTATATTTTTAACTTTAAACAATTTAAGATACATATTTTTTGGCATGAAAAATAAATAGACTGAAATAGTGAAGTATAATTAAATTAAATTAAAAACAAAATAACTTACTTCTTAAAATGCAAAATTAACTCGTTAATTTCACGTTAATTAAAAAATAAATTTAGTAAGTTAACAGTTAAGTTAAAAAGTTTAAATTAAATTAACTTTTTAACTCGTTCATGCCCAGCCTTGAATAAAGTTAATAATTGATAAATATTAATGTTTAATAAAATATTTGTATTAAAAAAAATTTCAATGTTTCACATTTTTGTGAAATATTTCATGCTTCAAACAATAGAAATAATAAAATATTACTAACGATGAAAAAATTATAAGTAAGAAAATATCAACATATATGTCTCTCTCTCAGTCTCTGAACACTATACGATACCGTAGTTTTGGGTCCATTTTGTGACCGGTCAGGCCGCGTAACAGGCGATTTTTACACATCCACAAATTTTACCGTAAATATTTAATTATTTTTTTATGGGCTATACAGCACTAAAAGTACATTTTCGTTTTATTATGATTATTATTATTATCACATTGTCTGGAAAAACATCCTGGCACCCACCAGGGAGGATACGAGGGCACACTGCACCGCAGAGCCGGTGAGCAATGGATGACCGTTGCTCGGTGTTGAAAGAATATAGTTACAACATTCTTTGTAGCAAATTCCGCAGCATTTCACTTTATGTATTTTACTAGAAGGTAGTACATAAGCACATTTGCTAGTACTTGAGCAGCCGCGTACTGTGCCGACAACCTCATTTTTTGCATCTGCGTTTAGAGTGGGTATAGAAGAAAAATCAATTATGGCCGCGTTATTTTATTTTAATATTCACTTACTTAATATGGACGCTTCGTAACATGCTTTTACATCTTGACTACAAGTCTCCACCTCCCAACCATTCTGCAGTTTTCCACAAGCAGTTACATTCGATTCCTTGCAGTCGTAACACTTAAACGCTTTTCCAGGCGGGGGTTGGGTGTTTGGACCGTCTTCCGATTTAGGTTCATTTGAATTGGCCGGTGGCTCTGCGCAAGGCACAGCTATAATACCCGAATACACACATATTACAAAATGTATTTTAATAAATCCATCATATCGTACAAACAAAGCATAAAAAACAATACGTAAATGCACACTAACTATCAATGCATGTGCAATATATTATTTGGGTAACTATGAGTAGTGGCGGCGTGAACGGTGTTAATTTTACGCAGTTGCGTCACGAAAAAATGGGTGGGTGGGTGGGTAGGTGTTGAAAGTTGACGTCTGGAGTTGAGTAGAAGTTAGGAACTTATTTTAATATCATCGATTAATAATATAAAATACATTTAAACATTTACATAAGCAATAGTGGACAATAGATGTTAAAGATGCTATAAAACTACATCGGACGAATCTTTGATCACGTTACGTAGCGTTATGAAACGTTTTTGTTTAAACGCGAGCGATAACAATTTTATCCCCCGGTCACCGCCTGTAATGGTATTTACAAATTACCACCAAGTTGGGTTTTTCCTGTGGGCTGTGTTTATTTTTGTCGCGTCGCCCGCCCACCCGACGACATACCTATGCACTAGTGACTGGTGTGATATTGTTATAAATTTATTATTATTGAAAATTGAATAAAGCGCTAATAAGTAATAGCCTAATGTGGACATGCGTTTATTGCGATTAGCGGCTTAGTGTTTGACGTTTGTCAACGGTTGATTAACTTATGCGTTTGGCGTATCTGTTTCGTATTTTATTGAGCACTGTAAATAGTCTGTAGTAACTTAATTGTTACTTATTTGATATTACAAAATATAAATATTATATTGTGCTTCTAAACTTTCACTATGAACTCTGAAATTCGCGAATGTGGGAAAAAACGTGACAAATTGAATAACACAAATTGGACAAGGCACATTAATTCATGTAGGAGTAAAAAGAGAAAAATGATGTCAAACCACAGTTATACTGCCATAGTCTATGACTATAATATTAATAAGCACGTTTATCTATATTTATACCAAACTATGCATTTAAGTAAGTATATATGATAAAATAGTAACAAAGTGTTATACTCACGCTGAATAAGAAATCCACACAAACCAAACGTGGCGACCATTATTGCTACGGCGAAGGATTTCATGTTTGCGTTTAGAGACGGCAAGAGTAAAAAATAACTTGGGTTGAAAACAATTTAAAAATAATTGTAACACCATGTAAAAAAATAATATTTTCTTTAGGCCTTCGAAGTGGACTGACGAACGTCTTCTGACGTGTGTATATTAGTATCCATGTATATTTGACACGGATAAACATACTAATTTGGCCGGATATAGGAAATGCCGTATTTTTTTTCACAACAAATATTTTACTGTACTTTACAGCCAACTTATTATTTTGATTTAATAATATTGCGTTATTGTAGTTTTTGAATGTGGTTAGAACCATAATAATGCGGGTCCTCTTCTTAGACGATTACAGTTATGGACAGAAATATATGCGAATTGTTTAACGTGTTATATTAATTAACAATTATAATAATATGAGCCTATAAAATATTCATACGCAACTACTACTGTAGGATATGCGTGAACAAATAACTATTATAATTTCTAAATAATATCGATTTTAAAATTATGTACCTATTAACTATTGAAGAATTATTTTATTTTATCTTGATTATTTTACTTAATGTATATTTATAGGTGAGAATGTAATAATTACTAAAACACAAATATGTGCGCATTTACCTATTGTTGGCGCGCATAAAGTGCCCACAGTACTAGTGGACAGTCCTTGTCGCTCTAAGGAGATATAAAATAATAGACAAAAAATTTTGTTAATATACTGTATACATTTATTTTAATTTTTAATAAATTGCTGTTACTGCTTGTGTAATAAAGGTATAACATAATTTGATAATAAAATTAACAACTGCCTGGTTGTTAGCAAATACAAAATATATGACGTAATAATAATGTTAACAATTGCTTGGTTGGTAAATACAAATTATATAAAAAAATAATGACCTGCTTGGTACTCAAGTCCCAAAGCTTACAGTAAAAGGTTTATCATAATAATATAGTATACATGAATTAATATTGTATATATATAATACTAACCTAACCTAACCTAACCTGCAGCGCATCCAAATATCCAATTACATTTACATGAACTTATGTGTAATGAGGTACAAGCAACTCACAGGCTGTTTCAATTAGACATTAACCTAGCATAATATAAAATCATAATTATTATTATAAAGCAAAAACGAGCTTTATTTTTAAAAAGTCATACGGCATCAAAATTTGGGGTCAGGCTAAACCTTAAAAAATTCGCCCTATTCAAGCATTTCAGTCAATTACCCTAAGACTTATCACTGGCGCTCCATGATACATAATATAACAAATGCAGCCCTCCATAACGATCTAAAAATTCAAACTGTAAACGAGCTTCCTAAAAGCCACTATAAAAGTTTCCAACCAAAATCAACCCGTTTGTTAAGTACATGTCCTCTCACACATAACAGCAAATTCTCCATTGAATAAAAAGAAACAACTTTAGTCTGGAGACCTCCAAAAATAGGAAAACAAAATTCTGAGGTTTTGTCAATGAATATAGTCTCCACTTCACGTGACTCATGTTTTTGTATATATTTTCTTTCTGTTATCCTTATCATTATTAGGTACGTATTGTTTTTATTCAAACAGATGGAATATATAATTTTAATAAAAAAAAAAAAAAGAAGAAATACTTTAAAAAAATATTATAATGTGATATTCGATTACAACAGGTTTCTTTTTATCGCTAATGGGTGCTTGTAATTATAAAAAAACAACTGATGTTCAAGTTTATAATATTAACCCTAACTAATTTATGTGACTTATTTTTTAGGTGCATTTTCATATATTAAAACATATTTAAATTATAACACACGAGCCCATATACACATTATAGATGGACTGGACTACAGGGACGTCATTTCAATTTTTTTTTTATTGGTGCCAAAATGTTTGCAGTTCATTCAGATCATTACCGGCCCACATAGAAAACACGTCAATTTTTTTTTTTTTTGGAGGGAGAGGGGTCGTCAAAAACTATAGAATATTTGTATAATTTATTTAATATGTCACTTATATTAGTATAAAAATATCAAAATAGTTTTACTATTTTTGACGAACTATGTGTAGGTACCTACTTTTAATGTATTTATTTTATATTGTGGATACCAGTGTACAGTGGGTGGTATGTATTTACACTTGGTGAATACATTTATGGGTATATAAATAACCTTTATAATAAATACCTAACCGAACCTAACCTACATATTTTTTCTCCCTGCATACTCAAAAAATATAAGGGTATTAGGTACATTACATTATTTTGGCTGTAACATAATATTATATTACATTTTACTATATTATGTCATTGGTTTCGTAGAAATATTTATTTCACTTGATTATCTTTGCCTTAACATAACATCTAAAAATTTATTATAATATATTGTTTCGTATCGTTATTATTTTTAAATTGAATAGGTATTAGCTTATTTAAAATAGACCAGGAATCATATAAAATACCTACGTGTTATATAGAATACCAATATTAAATGTTGAATGTTAAATTTTAATAAAATAATAAATTATAATTTGGTGCTAACATACGGAATTATGTTGAAAATAATTAAGAAGTAAATAACTTACCGGGTATTTATTTATTTATTTTTTTTTTTTTTTACTGGATAATATGGCGGTGGCGTAGCGTCTGTTTCAACTTAATGTATGCGTTGAAAACTATAAGACCATGCATTTTAAGGAAGGGGGACTACAGTTTTAAAAAATTAAATTTTAAACATAGGTACACAAGATTTTTCATATTTTAAATCTCCATGAATATTATTTATTACTTATAAGTATTACCATTGATTATAGATAGTGTATCTATACTCAATGGTTTTACACACAAAAAATAAATCACCTTATAATTAGTACAACTCGTAAAATAATTTGTTGAATTCATCAAAACGCTTAAATAAAATAATAAATGCAAATACATTTTTTTTACTTATAAACTTAATCAATTTATTCTCCTTGTTCTATATAGGTTTATTTTTATTATGAGAATAATCTTTATTTAATTTATATTTACAAGATAGTAATGTTTTTTTTTGTATTTATATTAATTAAGATATTAACTTCTGCATTTAAGAAATTTACTGATAATTATATTTAATTTTGTTGTAAGTATATTATAGTAAATATATTTCATAAAAAATTATAAATCATATTTATTTTAAGTTTACAATAAAAGGAATGTTAAAATCAATTAAAAATGAATATTAATAACATCAATACCTAATAAAATGTTGCGTTACAAAAATATTACCTCGTCCAACAATTAACAGGCCATTGATTGTACATCGTACCAGAATGTCTGCCATGGGATTTGAAATATCAGTAACGCAGTACTGTAGCCCCGGTAGAAGTTAATTTAATAACTGTATTAGATGGTAGTTACAAAGGTTTTTCGGTAACTTCTTTATCGCCTAAAATAAAAGAGTTTAAGTAATAAAATTAAAATACACTAAAATTGTAATTACTGTAATAATTAAATTATATATAATATATATATATACATATTATGTATACTCTATGCTCTAAAGAATATTTAAGATAAATATTCATAAAACAGGAAATGTCGGTGTAGAAAAAAAATTAAAATCAACTAAATAGAGCCATTAACTACCGATTACCAAAATTCCTGGCCACTTATGAGCATATTATGCGCATATTTGGACATAAATAAACAGTACGATAGTGAAAATATTACGCAACACAGACATCATATGACACAATCAGTGTACTTTCCTAACAGCGAATATACATGCAAAAATATATATTATATACTGTAACACGCATACATTTACATGGCCTCTTCTTATTTACCTTTGGTACAAAAATATGTTCGCATTCTGTTTTTTTTCGAACACACCTCGAGTGTATCTGGGTTTAAATTATTTAAAGCCATCGTTTTTATTGGTGCAAATTCGTCAGTAATTTTGATTGAAGAATCTAAGACACCCTAAAAAGACAAACAAAATGTTACAATATTTAAAATGAAATATTATTGACATTTATAATAAAAATACTTGAGGAATAGAGTGGTAGAGTGGGGCACTAATTAATATTCTAGAATTAACATGTGGATGGTCGAAAGATGCTTCCACAGAAAGTGTAATGTATATATATATATTTTTTTAGGACATTGAGAATGAAATTATTCTTATGCTGGAGTTTCAAGTCAACCGTAGCTTGACGAGCTTGCTTTTCAAATTCTAAACCACGTTTTCGGGGCACGTCTATAGCGCAAGAAACAATTCACTGACGAGTTCTATAAATATAGTAGTATCTTTAGTTGCAATTTTTTAAGTGGTGAGCTTTCGAAGAGCTCGCATTATAACTTCATCTTTACAACGATTTCTATTCAACCCCTAAAATTGAAATTTTATAATCTAATATCTTAAGGTAAATATTTTAAGATGCATAATATTTTATGCAATTAATTCGGTCAAGATTGATTAATTTTTTCTAAAATGCATTTTTTCGGAGCATTGGAAAACATAGACCATCATTCATAATGCTCATCTTTAGTCGTTCCAGTTTTCCTGGCACCGGCTGGTTCAGCAAGAACGCCGCCCATTATAAATGAAACGACTATTTTAAAGGGCATCATTAAATGTTAAACGGTTTGATTAAATTATTTTTCATTTAATTATTTAAATTACATACATAAATGTCCATACAGACCCAATAGATATTATGTAGTGAAAAATGAAAATTACCTGTGTCAAGGTTATGTAACATCTATCGGTCAATAGGGTCACAACCAATGTAGCCTCTAGTAGTATTTCTCATGTATTCGCATACCAATCCAGAATGTTAAAAATGTTGGAAAAACAATCCGACTCTTTTAAATCTTATCTTTTATAAAACACCATTATTTGTAGATTCCAAAATTAGGTATAAATTATTATGTTACCTGTGTCTTAGTTGACATGATACTATTTCAATTTTCTGTTGAATCATTTTTTCCACTACGTCACGGGAATGCATGTGCATTATATACATAATTAGTTCAAATTGTGTTCACTCTTTTTCAGTCTCCTTTAGTCAAATTGTTCAATAGTAAATCTACAAGTTCATTCAACTGCACTGTCTAAAAACATAATAATATGTTTGAGCTGGGTGTAATGTGTATTTAATAATAATATGGTATCCTGGTTACATAATACTTCGCCGTTGTTTCAGTTTAACCATTCTTATATTTAATTAGTATAAAAACATATCTATTTTTATAATAATTTGAAATTAATAATTAGTGTACTTAGTTTGTAGGTATTAAAAAATTATTGTCACAATGACAAATTGGTAATTATTAATTAATAGGTAGTTGAAATATATTTTCACTATTTGGACGCATGTGTATGTGTGTGTTTTATGAGGAAAAATAAATAAAATTGTTGTATATACAACAACAATCCAGTATGTGTTTAGACACCGTAGAGACGTGTAATATTTTCGCGGTCCTTTTTAATAGCTTCTGATAGCAGTACCTATATCGCAAACGTCACAGCGCATCGAGACTGGTAATGTATATGTATATCACTTAGTACATAGTCCACGCGCACCCTAATCACCTGCGGGCCCATTAGCAGTCACAATGGACGATAAGACTAATAAGATACCAACTAGACTGTTTTTAAAACGATCATCAACAATCACTAGTCTTAAACCATTTATGAATAAACACTCTCTTAACTCTACAAAGCCCCCCTTACAATCTAAACTCACCACAATAACCTTAAAAAGTTCCCCCAAAATACCTGTATCGTCCAATACAGCTCTCCCTCAACAATCAATGGATCAACACACACAAGAATCGTTCGTGGAAACTACGGCCAACTACACATTTCCTAAAAAAAGACCAAGGAATCATATCCAATACAATCGACGGAATCCCCCAAATAGAATACATAAAAGTACTAAGCACATTAACCAGCCCGTCGAACATCAAGTTCGCGTCGAGAATATCAAATAACCGGTTTTGCGTATACTTCGCTAATAAAAACATCGTTGAAGATATTATTAATCAAAACTACACGATTAATGTAAACAACCACATTATCAGTATTCGTAAACTGGTTAACCCAACTAAACGAATAATTATCTCGAATGTTTCGCCTATTATTCCACACTCACTTATATTAGACGCACTCAACAACGCCGATATCAGTACCACCTCTCCGATCTCATTCCTCAAAGCCGGTTTCTCGTCAGACGACCTAGCACACATAATCAGTTTCAGAAGACAAACCCATATAAACAATGAGGACATAAGCAGATTATCAGGTTCACTTCTGATCTATTTCGAGGACTCCTACTACAGAATATTTCTTACAGACGATACTCTCTCATCCTATCATTGTAAATGTACGAGCCACACCTCAACCCATTGCACTAATATACTTTCGCAACAACCACTCCTCATTGAGGACCAAAATGTAAACCTAAATCCTCAACCAAGCTTTTCATCAGACCTTCAATCTTCTCCTCACGGCATGACTAATAACGTTACTCCTCTCTCTTCGCACTCTCCTGCCACGGAAAGAACCCTCAACATAATAACCCCAGAACTCCTAGAAGCAAACAGTGACATGGAACTTGTGGAAGAAAAAGAAGAAATCGAGACTTTCATTGTAGAGTCTCAGCCTCCAGCCTCCTGCAACCAAATTTACACCTCTATCTCTAATGTTCCACAAAAACGCCTAATGTCCAAAACATCATCTTCAAAATCTGCTACCTCACCTTCTGCACTCCACCAACAACCACAAAAAAGTCAGAGCCAATCGCAAAAAAAAATTTAAAATCGCATTACATCTGACTCTTCCATACTATCAGAGAAAGGATCCTCAACGATAGAAAACTTCTTCTTAAACACCAACCACCTTCCAATAGACTTCCAACAATTCAATTACATACTAGATAATTTCTTGAACAAGTCAATAAATATTCACTCGTTGGTTGAGGAAGTGAACATTGATATACGTACCTTAATGGATCTAACTGAATAAATCCGTCCAATAATCTCCAACGACCGTACGACAAAAACTCGCCTCACCAAACTGGCAAACCTTCTTTTACAGGCACACCAGTAAGGATTTCAAAACGTTCAACCATGACCTGCATTATACAATGGAATATAAACGGATTTTATAAAAGATCGGTAGATATAAAACGAGGTCTTTATGAACTCAACCCTAACATACTCTGTTTTCAAGAAACAAATTTTAAAAATTCTCATCATCCCAACCTTAAAAATTACACAGGATACACTAAAAACCGTACAGTATCAAATAGAGCAAGTTGAGGAGTGGCCACATTCATTAAAAATAATATTGACAGTAAAGAATTTAGTATCCGAACCCACCTAGAAGCATTGGTCACGTTAGTTGAACTTGATAAACCAATATGCATCTGCAACATCTATATCCCTGACAGCACACCGTTCAAGATATCTGATCTTGAAAATATAATAAATTAACTCCCAAAACCGTACATAATCTTGGGAGACTCTAATAGTTGAAACACATCTTGGGGATGTAATCTTACTGACCCCCGTAGTATAACAATGGAACAAGTAATTGAGAACGATCAATCCCTAATTTTATTGAACAACGGAGAGCCCAACCATATACAATAGTTTTAATCTAAATCTATCTGCTATAGACCTAACCTTAACCTCCTCGTCCTTAGTCCCTTCAATGAAATGGCAAGTCCTAACTTCTTATTCTGGAAGTGATCACTGGCCCATAGAAATTCTGATCCAAAGTAAAAATACTCTTTACGACCCTCCTCCAAAATGGAACCTTGCAAAACCAAACAGGAAACTATTTGCTAATCTTATTGAAGATGAACTGATATAAAACACGTTAGACTTAAGTATTCCGATCACCTAAGCAAAAATTGACTGTAGTGTTAACTATTTCTCCAACATGATAATCAGAGCGGCAAACATAGCTATTGGACAAAAGCGATACAACAACAAAAACAAATCAACTCCCTGGTGGAATGATGATTGCAGCAATGCCATAAAAAATACAAAAAATCACTCAATCGTTTCAAAAAATCAAAAGAACCTAAGTACATACTACTTAAAAAGCAAGAGCAGAAGCTAGATACATAACCAAAACAAATAAAACTCGCTCATGGAAATACTTCATCTCTTCTATCAACCACAACATTGACTCCTCAGCACTATGGAACAAAATTCGGTCCTTAAAAGGTTAAAAATTTCATCCTTGTCCTAATCGACTCAGAGATACCCAAAATACTATTTATGATTCTCCGGATAATATCACGGAAGTGTTTGCACAATTTTTCAAGACCAACAACAGCAATCTAAATTACTCAGACAAATTTTTAACATTTAAAAATACTTACACTCCTATATCAGATATCACACCATCCTTCAACGAACATAGCTTTAACCTACCTCTGAACCCCAATGAACTACTCACTGTCCTACAAAACGTAAGAGCAAAAGCCAAGGTCCGGACAACATTCCAAATGTTTTTATTCAAAACCTCCATGAAAAGGGAATTACAACACTTCTCCAGATCTTCAATTCGATATGGTCACAGGGAGTATTCCCAAAACAATGGCGGAATGCAACGGTAATTCCCATCCCCAAACCAAACAAAAACAAATTCGAAATAAACAACTACAGACCCATATATCTTATAAACACTATGAGTAAGGAATTGGAAAAAATCATCAACAAAATACTATTCTGGTACCTCGAACAGACCAACCATATCTCTAGACACCAGTGCGGCTTCAGGCTTAACCATTCCACCATAGATAATCTCTCAACACTACACACTGACATCACCACAGCTTTCAAAAGAAATCAACACCTCATACTTGTCTCGCTTGACTTACAAAAGGCGTAATATATGGTCTGGAGAGACAGAGTATTATTGATTCTCATGAAATGGGACATTAACGGCCACATGATAAAGTTTCTGACAAACTTTTTATCTAATCGTTCTATCAGAGTAAAACTCAAAACACACTATCTAACCAACATCACATTGAGAATGGCCTCCCTCAAGGTTCAGTTCTCAGCGTCACTCTCTTCCTGGTAGCAATAAATGACATTGGAAAAAATCTGCCCTTCCCATTTAAACATAAACTCTTTGCAGATGATTGCAACATTTACTGCAGTGGGACAAATTTAGCAACTTCAACACAATTGATGCAAGAATCTCTCAACATATTAACTCAATGGTCCGCAAGAACAGGCTTCATTTTCTCCCCGTCCAAAATTCAAAGCATAATATTTAACAAAAAGAAAAACACTCCCTTTCCCCAAATCAACTTAGACTAGACACCTCTTCTCTTTTCCAACAATTTACGTATCCTAGGGCTATCTTTGACCACAGACTAACTTGAAAATCTCACATAAGAAATCTTAAGACTTGCTGCAGTACCAGAATGAACATTATCAACATTTTATCAAATCTCACATGGGGATCTGACCAGAACAGCCTCATCTTAATTTACAAATCTCTTATACTGTCTCTCATTAATTATGGCTCTGTTATTTATGGCATTTCCAAAAGTAATTTACTAAACACTCTAGATCCGATTCACAATCAAGGAATTAGATTAGCTACTGGAGCTTTTAGAACTAGCCCAGTAGACAGTGTCCTTTGCAATGCAGGTGAACCTCCACTTCAGATCATCCGCAACATCAATATGATCAAATATATGATAAAGACGTCAAACCTGCCAAATCATATATCCGCCTCAAACATTCACCCTCCCTTCCTAAACTCTAAAGCAAAAACACCCAACACGATCTACGAAAACTTCATCCTAATCATGGAAAATATCAAGCTGAATACAGATACAATCAACAAAATGCCCATCCCATCTCTTGCACCTCTGACTTGGTCCCCTAATATAAATATGGAACTCCTCAAGTTCAATAAAAACTCAACTGAAAACTCAATCATTGTATCGCATTTTTACGAATTAATCGATTTACATTATACTATCAATTTATACAGACGCTTCTAAAAGTTCAAACGGTACAGGTTTTGCAATTGTAGATAGTACCGTAGTCAGAAAATTTCGACTCCCTTCATTCACTAGCATATACACGGCGGAATTACATGCGATATACATGGCAGCATAACTTGCAGCCTCATCCCACAATAATTCCACCCTTATAATGAGAGATTCTCTTAGTGCCCTTATATCTTTTCAAGACCAATACCCCCAGAACGAACTTATTCAGCACATTAAAGAATGCGTCTCAACATCGAAAAATGAAATTAATTTCATGTGGGTCCCATCGTAGGTATTCCACGTAGGTATTCCTGGGAACGAGAAAGCGGATGCAATGGCGAATGAAGCGGTCACTTCTGAATTTTCCTCATACATAACCAAAAACACCACCAAGTACCTGATAAACGAAGTTCAAAAACGCATCCTCGCATCATGGCAAAATCACTGGGATGACATTTCAACCAGTAACAAACTAAGGAACGTCAAATAAACAGTTTCAAAATGGACATACCCTGAAAACGCATCTAGGAGAGAACAAACAATAATCAACAGGGCTAGAATAGGCCACTCAAATATTACTCACTCCTACCTAATCACTAAGGAATCTAGACCTAATTGCGACACATGCATCACCCCCTCACCATCGAACACATAATCATCAACTGCATCTTCACGTCATCTTCTCAAAAATCCTTCATCACTCGAAGAAGCCCTCAACCAAGTCAACACTGGAAATATTTTAAACTTTTTAAAATTAATTGGTTTCGACAATAAATTATAACACTCCTGCATATAACATATGATTCTTTTTCTCTCTATTAATATTGTATAAATACTTTGTAAAAAACCTTAGGCTAATAATCATTGTAATTGAAGCCTTAATCTAATAAAAAAAAAAAAAAAACAATAATCACATAGTAGGTAGAATAGATTTAATATTATAGGGACATACGCACCTTTCGCCCATATAAAAAGAATTATTTAATAAATTATTTAACTATTCGGTTGGTACATTATAAATACATAATATTATACATTTCATCAAGTTTGACTTCTCATTTTTCACTCGATGAAATTAATTGGCTCAAAAAGGAGTTTTCTATAATGAAATATTTTTATTTTTATAAACATCAAACAATGAGTTAGTATAATATGGTGAATAATGTAAACGAATATAAATAACAACTGTAAACAAAATATAAAATGTAAGCTTTCATAAATGTTATGAACAATATATTAAGTACACAATATTACGACATACTATTTCTAAATATTAGATTTTATAAGATCTGAACAATATTATGCTGGGCCTGAACCCCAGTGGCTATTATAGTGCTATACACGGGCACACGGAGTTTTCCGACGCGTTTCGTTCGCTGTGTATTCCGTCAAACTAAATATTATTTATCGTTTATCAAATCTTTTGTTTTTTTTTTA
>NC_042493.1:100862846-100863974 GCF_005508785.2 Acyrthosiphon pisum
TTCATACCTACAAATGATTAAGGATTGGCTATTCCCACTACTACAAGCCGATGGAGATGATTTCATTTTACAACAAGATGGAGCACCACCACATTGGTCCTTAGAAGTACGCAAATTTCTTAACAATCAGCTACCACAGAAATGGATCGGTCGCTGTAGTGCTAATGACGCTGCATTTTGTCCATGGCCGCCGGATCTTACAATATGTGATTTTTTTCTCTGGGGTTACATTAAAAGCATTGTTTATGTACCTCCCCTTCCAAAAGATCTTGACGAATTGAAAAGTCGCATTACAGACGCCATCAACTCTGTTACAGTCGACATGCTTCAACAGGTTTATGAGGAATTTGAATATCGCTTAGATGTTTGTCGTGAAAGTAAGGGGGGTCACATTGAACATTTATAAGCATTGTACCTAAAACTTAAAATAATCCATTAAAATGTAAAATTAATTCTAACATGATTAATCAAATTTTACAATAAATATGATTTATATAAATCGGATGAATCATTTTGGAACACCCTGTTCTTAAATACCTACTTCACTTCTTAACACCCACTTCTTAAATAAAGAATAAAAAAGAAGCGTCGTGTTCTTTACAACTGTTAGGTCATATTATATCATCGTAATTTTTTTGAATTTATCAAATAATTATATTATTTGCTCGTTGTGTTTGTGTGTATAAATATTCGTTAAATAAATAATAATAATAATAATAATAATAATAAGAATAAAAATATATTAATAAATTATATATTATAATTTGATACCCGGTACAAGGTTTAACATAATATAATTGGTTACGTGAATACGATTGTTTTTTTAAAAATCAATAGGTACTTACTAATTTTTCTAGAGAATAGTCATAGTATTAAAGTTTTTGGAAATATATTTTAATAAAATTGGAAGTCATTAGAAAAAATAAATATTTTTTAACAAAAAATAAAAGTTTTTCTGTTTTTATCAACACAATTTTCTTAGTATTTCACTTATTTGAGTGTTTGCTTACATTTTGATAAAATACTCCGAAACGAAAAGATTTTTGAAAATTTCAAAATATAAAAATCAAATTTTGAACTCGTATTATTATAGGCACTTTGTACATTTTAAAGTTTTGATGAGTAAAG
>NC_042493.1:100898327-100899419 GCF_005508785.2 Acyrthosiphon pisum
AAGATATATAGATGTATATAGATGGCGCTGTATGTGAAAACGATTTCAACACTTTTCTGTGAATTTTCGTGAATTTTCAAGAATTTTCTTTGCTATAAACCTCACGTAGCCCAAGACCTTTCCAACGAATGCAAAACCATGGAAATCGGTTGGTGCGTTCTGGAGTTATAGCGTCAGGGAGGAAAACCGGACTTATTTTTATATATTAGATATAATAATCATGTATAATAATTAATAGAGTAGGTGGAGTAAAAAATCAATTGATAAATGTATTAGGTAATAAAAAAGTTATTGACTTTAGGTTAGGTTAGTTCATATAAATAAAAAATATAAATATAAATGTATATAAATAAAAAGTAATTGACTTTGAGTTCGTAAAAAATTAAAAAAAAATAGAATTTAATAACAACTTATATTTTGAGCTATTCCCCTTAAAAAACTAAGCATGTTGCGATTGTTGTAATCTTCTACAATTTTAAAAATTCTTTTGTTGACATCTATAAATTTTTTTTCTTTTTCGGAGGACTATTTCCAGCTTCTAGATGTTGATAAAATGTATTACGTCCTGACTGAACTTTTCTTAAGTTTGTAATAAATGTCCACAATGTTGGATGTTGTACACCCATTTGTAAATTCAGTCGTCTATTGGCTGCTTCAGCGTGGTTATTAATTGTCCTGTCTTCTTTATTTAATACCCGTTCATGAACGTTCCACAACACAGGTGGAAATCGAGCAGGGCGTCGCCGATTTCTTATTGTTCTACCAACATAGAATTCTTCAAACCAATCTAAAAGAGGTAACACCTCTGGAGGTATGTATTCGGTTAGTGCCTCTATTGCTGTGTCTAAATCATTAATTTTAACAAATGCCAATGCTAAGACCATTTTTACCCCTATAAAAAATTCTGCATTATTTTTGTACTTTGACATTAAATCTAATTCACACATTTTCAACCTAAAGTTTTTTGATAGGTGAAATAGGCAACCAAATATTTTAACCTCAGAAATATATTTTGAAAAGCTTTAATAGCCGCTTGTTCGAAGTCGCATGCTATTGAAATCGATTTTAGCCCGGGTTTATGTTTATATATTT
>NC_042493.1:100900475-100912363 GCF_005508785.2 Acyrthosiphon pisum
CTCTTTATTTGAGCCATTGTCGATTACAACTGATTAGTAAATATTAAATTTTATGACAACTGATTACTGATAACTGATTACCCGCAACATACACGCACAGACGACAGATATATCAGTCTGCTTTTGTAGTTTACATAGTAAATATAGTAATATAATATTAAATATTTTATTACGCCAAAACCTAACGCCAAAATAGTCTTACGCCAAAATAGTCATACGCCAGAATGGTTTACGCCAAAGTGGCAACGCCAATACGGCCACGCCAAAATGTCCGGGTCCGTAAAAATGTATATCAGTATAACTGAGATATATGAGTATTGCACTTAAGTATCAAGTATATCTTTGTTTAGTCATATAATAATATAATATCTACTACCTACCTATGTCGCAATCCTTAAAATCGGATTTATGATATTTTAAAAGTAATTAAATATAATATTTGAATGTGTTATGTGTAATAATGGACCATCAATTTATTTTTATTTTTTTACCATACATGTAGAACTTAGTAAATTTGTAAATTTTTGAATGTTTGTTGTAATTTGGCACCTATTTACATTTTTAACGTAATTACAATATTTTATTAAAACAAAAGAAAATTTTTAAATATTTTATAAATAACCTACATATTTAAAATTTGCCCCTAAAATTTGTTTTATTTTCCCTTTAAATTATGTAGCATCCCGCGCCCTTTTTTACCAGTCCGCGCATGAATGTGTGTAATTTTTAGTGTTATTATATTTTATAGCAAACAAAATATTAAATAGGTAATAACTATGGTATAGGTATCATTTACTTACTTTTCTTTTTTATTTGCATTGATTTTATTACTTAATTGCTCATATAAATCTGTTTTACGTTTAAGACTGTGAGTTTTTTTAACGAAATCTAAAACTGCCAATCGATCACCATAATGTGGAATTAATTTCAAAAGTATACCCATCATTAATATCCATTAACGCCAGGATACTTTTATCAATCTGAAATATAAAATAATGTTCCTAATAATTTGTATATTTCTAATAGGTAGGTAGGTACTATTTTTTTTTTTTCTAATTGTCAGTAAAATTACAAGTGTTAGATAAATCACTTTTAAAAATAAAATTTGTTTCAATTAAGTTAATTTAAATAAAATATGATTGAATGTATACATCGATACTGAAAAAAAAATGTTGTTACCGTAATTTGTAATGTGCGTTACATTACTACACAACACTGAAAATAATATTATATAGGTACCTAATCGATGGCATAGTGCACACATGTTATGATATTTTCATAATTGTTGAGGAGAACGACACTATTAACATACATCTGAATGTTATAAATAATATATTAATATGACAAATTTTATTTTATTTTATGTCGCGTAAATCAAAAAATATTTTTTTTCCGAGCAGAAATGATGACATAGGTCAAACTGAAATCAGATTTACAATATAACAAAGGTGAAATGGTATTTCAATTATTATTTTTTATGAGTAGGTAAACTATACAATATTAATAATAATATAAGGTTGAAAAAAGAAAATTAATTAAAATTCCTATTTATAATAACTAAATGATATAATGAAACATTAAGTCGATTTACCAACATTTTGATATTTTGATTCATGTCACTATTCTTTCAGGGGTGCGAATTAGATCATAAATAAAACCAATAATAATTATAAATTATACAATGCTATGTTATTTATATTCGTTTTACTTGTCCTTGTAAAAAAATTGTTAATCAATATTCAATTTTTAAACCATTGCTAGATAAGTAGGTAACTAATAAAAAATAATCTAGTACAATTATTTAAACATTTTAATGTCTAAGTTCAATAGGTAGGTACGATATTATAAATTTTAATTGGATTTATTTTAAAAATTAATAGATAATTATTATGTTCAACAAATATAATTTAGTTATAATGGTTAGAGTAACAGATTAGCTCAAACTTGGGAATAAGTAAAACAATTTTAGTTAACAATTTTAGTTTCTTAAAATATTTCAAGGAGTTCAAATTATAAAAAATAAAAATGATCAATTAAAAAAAAAAAAATTGACATCTTTATCATAATATTATAGGTTAGCATAATAATCTAATGTTAGTAAAAGAGAATATAGATGTAGACAACATTTGAAATAGGTATACACTTTACATAATATACTCATGTTCAAAAATATAATCAAAAGAACTGAACTTATGTAACTTAGGTATATTATTTAATATTTATTTACTTTAGTTTCATTAAATATGATATATTATGTATATAATATATTAATATAAACATAAACCCTAATAATTAAATAATCTGTTATCTGAAGATATGCAGTGTATACCGGGTGATTCTTTTATCATTGAATACTCATTATTTCAAAAAGTGTACATTTTTTTGCAAATATTTTTTTACATAGTTTCAAGCCGCTTATAAAACAATATTTTTAAATATTTTTTAAAAATAAAAAAATTAAATTTTTAAATTTTTTTTTTTTTTTTATAATTCTTAACCTTATAATTTTTTAAGTTTTTTACTTTTTTGAATGACAACATTGGGTTTTAATTTTATATTCCAAAGCAGAATATTTTTCTTAGTATTATGATACATGAAAATCGAATTTGGGGCGAGTAGTTTATGAGTTATAAATATTCAAAGTTTAGATGAGTGGAGTGGTACGGGTAACTTTTATATAAATTTTTAAGAAAAACGTTGTTTTATAAGCGACTTGAAGCTATGTAAAAAAATATTTTCAAAAAAATTTAGACTTTTTGAAATAATGAGTGTTCAATGATAAAAGAATCACCCGGTATACTATACTGTATAGCTTCTATTCTTATTTCTTAATATTGTATGTATCTATATCCTTAAATTAATCAATGTGTCATCCTTAAATTAATCAATGTGTCAGCATTTATAATTTAAATAACATCTTATTTGTATGATCTATAAAGAAAAATACATCACTTTTCTATGTAGATATGTAAATATGAAATTATATTTATTTTCTTAGCAATATATTATAATATAATTGTTTATTTACTATGATTATTTTGTCTGAAAGACCAAGTTACATACAAATAGATACATATAATTATTGAAATCAGATTATTCTACTAGGCGTGAGTTTTTCCTAAAGGCATGTTTTTGAGCAAAAAAACAGATCATGTGTAGGCCCCTTAGCACAAATAAAATTATACACTACAAACATGTTAAGTTAAATAAAATTTAAGTCCCTAAATAGATGGTAGTAATTAGAATTTTATACATTTTTGAATAAAAATTTAATATATATTCACAGGTAACTTAGAAAAAATTAAAAAAAAAAAAAAAAACTGAATAACAAAACTAAATAGTAAATTATATGAACATTTAAAAAAACACATGAATGTATTATTTTAAGCAATATTAATTCAAATGAATAAGTCGTTGATATGATTTTTATATTTTCATAATATACTGCATTTATTATATTCCTGTACAACAGTATTTCCATTTGCTTTTTCAATTTCCATTAACATAGTATGGAATATATCAGCTATACACTAAAATGATAATAAAAAAAAAACACATATCTATTATATAAAAGTTTTGTACATTTTCACTTATTTCAAATATTTTAAATTACAAGATGAAAAGGGAGGTGAAGCGAGCAGGGAACAGACCCTTCTAGTTTTAAGAAAGAGATATCTATTATGTTTTGTATTAATTATAATTATAATTATTTATTGTTTTAATACATATACTAAAATATTGCATAAGAAAGATATTTCATTGAAAATAGTAGATAAATAACATTAGATTTTTTAGATTAATTAATAAATAAATTATAGTAAATAATAAAGAAAATTAACTACAAACTTTTTTTGATGTTACCTCATTTTGCTTGGCCGAAGACTCAAAAAATACAGATTTCCAAGAATCTGCTAACTTCTGTCCTTCCATTTGCGTAACAACACGGTCCATATCCAAATCTTTTTTGTTGCCTACCAATACTACAGGAACACTACAGGAAAAAAAAATAATAATATAACTAAAGGTTTCAGTATAACTCATTAGTAGGGCTCGGTTTTCAAGGCTACAAATATAATATATTTAATAAAAAAAAAGCATTTAAAATGTGAAAAAAGTAACAAAAAAAAGTAAAAAAAATTATCACCTTGGAATTCAAATGAAACAAATTTTAATTTAAAAATTAATTTTCTACCAAAAAAAAAAAATGCATTTGCTTTCAAATTTGAAGCCTACTCATTTGTAATCCCTAACTACAAAACTACTTACTGTACTTTGCCAGCCATGTCTAATAATTTATCATAAATTATCTGAATTATTTTAAAAGATTTTGGTGATGTAATACTATAGACCAAGACATATCCATGAATGTCCATAGAATATTGTATCGGCAATATGGAGTACTCGTCTTGTCCGGCTGTATCGACTAATTTTAAGTCATATTCTTGATTTTTAATTTTGGTCGTTTTTACAAAAGCTATGGAAATCAATTATATATTATATATATTATTTACTAATTAATATAATTCAAAGTAAAATATCTTCAACTTGTAATTTATACCATTTTTTATATCATTTTAGAATTTTAAAATCTCTAGAAACACTTACTGTTTTCAATAGTTGGATCGTAGGTGTCGACAAACTGACCTTCAACAAACTGTATACTTAACGATGATTTACCTGAAAAAAAAAAATATGATATGAAAATGATGTACAATCAATTTAAAAAGTGATTTGTTTTTTTTACTTGGTATTATTATTAGTTTTATATTAGTTTTATTCTGTTTTGTCTACATACCGACTGAACGATAGCCCATAATAGCAATTTTTCTTTGTTTTGGCAGCATTTTTTTTGAAAAGGAAATCGCTTCATTAAATAACTTATAAACAGATTAAACTGTAACTTTTTTTGTTTAATTTTCTAACTATTAATTATTAGTTATTACCTGAATTCAAAATAATAACTATACATTGATACACTATACAGTCACTCAGATGTTGTCTTTTTTGTCAATAATAATATGATAATATTGATAATCTCATATAAGTACTGAGTAGGTATTGTTATTATTTTTTAGTTTTGGTTTCTGTCACAGGTATAATAATATACAATAACCTTATTGTATAATATTATATTTTTTCTTCTGTGGTTTCTGTATTTTGTTTATCAGTACAGTTGATAGTTAATATTTTAGGTTATGTTTGGGGTCACAAATATTATTCACTATTCAGTATTTCAGTACAAATTCATTCCTATGTTTCATGATATTAGAATCTGAGATTAATAAACTTTTATGAACCACTGAATTGAGTTATGAGATATTGTAAATGTCATAAATTTGCATTTATCAAAATTTAATGGTAATTTATTAATATGACACTAACTAGCTAAAATATTTAAATCTTCTTGTAATAAACATGTATCATTTTATGATTTTTTTGTTTTATTATATGTTTTTTATAACATGGAACAATTTTATACCATTGGCAAATAGTAATTTTCTAGAATGTAACAAATTTAAATCATTTATAAATAACATAAATAGAATTGGAGCAAGATGGGAATTCTTTAGTACACCGGATTGATTTAAAATTTTTACACTTAACTATTATATTATAGATTTTTTTAATAAGCAAAAATGATGTGATTTGCCAGATTTAAAAAAAAAAAGTGTTTTCGTAGGAACATTTGGAAACTAAAATTAAAAATCGTAAATATAAAATTATGTATTCCTATTCAAAATTGAAAATATTGTTACCTAGTTATATATTTAATGTACAATACATTATTTATAATTATTAAAATTTATATTTCGATTATAATTGACTATTTTGGCATGGGGTAGATTTGAATTTTCATTTATGGGTTGATCGGGTGTGCGTGTAATATAGGTTCCTCCTTCTTGAAATATCTATCTTATTGCTAGAATAGACTGGTTTACTGGATCTATGTCACAACATGTGTATTCATCTATAAGAAAACCCGAAAAAGTTAGCTTGTCACAATAAGAAAAAAGTTGTCAAGAAAACTTGTAAAACTAATTATCAATAATTGTTATTATAATATTATATTGACTTTTTTTTATAATTAAAATAAAGAAAAGGATTAATTTAATTTAATATTCATTTATGTTCAACATTCAAATGAGACCTTTTCATTATAAAAGACATATTCAAATCTACCTTCTGCACGTTCAAATGTACCCCATATATGGGGTACATTTGAATAAAATATGCTGAACTTCTTAATTAGAAATTAAATTAGTTATTAAATGAATCAAATAATGTTCACAACCCACCAGACTAAATCCCAGTGAACAAATATTCGTATATTTAATGTATATTATACGAGTGCCTATAAACGAAACTACGTATAATATACAGCAATAAGTAGTGTATCAAAGAATTATTTTATGTTTAAAGTTGGGTCAAACGTGCGCTATTAGACGAATATTTAACGTTGAATTTATGTGTTTAGTTTTGTGTATTTGACGAATAATAAACAAACATTTGTTCATAACTCGTTTATATAAGGTCTAGAAACCGTGGAAGATTCAAATATTTTTGGTCGATTACTAATATATAGTTCATATATTCTACGTATACTTTGGTGTAAGATTTTAATATTCTTAGTTGATGACATAAATCATAATAGATATAGTTCATATATTCTACATATAATTTTGGTGTAAAATTCAAATATATTCTATACGTCATGTATATATATATATATATATACCCAACTCAAATAATTATTAATTAACTGTAAAATTTCATCATAAATTAATTTTTACCTTCATCTTATTATAGAAAATAAGAATGACAATCAAAAAAAAAAAGGTAAACGTAAACTAAATATGTACAATTTTCTAAAATCTACTCATGAGCTTAACTCAAAATTGTTTTTTTGGGATAAATAATATGATTATTGGATGATGGTCAACGAATAATAAAAAAACAAAATATTGATATTACATTGCTAAAATATGTATTATTTAAAAATTATAAAAATACGCCTTGATAATAATTCAAAATAAAAGATCATAATAATATACTATTAATTTTAGTATAGTACATAGTTAAAAAATGAATTGTTAAGAAATTATAAAAATGAGCCTTGATAACAATTATAAATAAAAGAACATAATTATAATATACCATTAATATTAGTATATTACATTGCTTAAATATATATTATTTAAAAATTATTTACGCCTAGGTGCTTGTTTTAACCAATCACTAATTGCATCCTTTTATAAGTGGAACTGACTCTTCAGGGAAAAAGTATTTTACAGAATCTGCAACATATGATACCTACAGTAATACAGTAAAAATAAAAACTAAACAAATTTAACGCTTGATTAAGTTAAAAACAACAATTAAATAATGTGGGCACATATAATAAGCACATAACAAAATAATAGTTTTAATTGTTTTATTTAAAAGCAAAAAAGGTAAGAAAGAAATGTTGTGTATACAGATTATTTAAAAGGTGTGTTCATTTTACAATGATGTGTGCTATTAAATTTGATTATTTATACATTAATGGTAGGTTGACACAACGTCGTTCAGATTTAATTTTGTATACAATGATTTATCATTGAATTCAATTAATATAACTCATCCATTATAATGACATGCTCGACAACCACTGTACAGCAGAGCAGTACCCAATTGACCATATTTTAGATTCTGAGCGTAGTGAAGAAGCTATTCTTTTTACAAAGGTGTTTATTTTATACAAAATTTCTTCTAGAAGGAGTGTTTCGATTTCAACATTTAGTACCTTATCTTTTATCAAATTGGATCAAGATGGTACTTTAGAGAGGTCGTTTTTCAATTTTCTCAATAGTTATTTAATGCAACGGAAAAACCACCGGTAAATTACGAAAAAACGTTAAAAATGGGATTTTAATTTCTAACGCTTTGTTTATCACCATAGAAACGAATAAAAATTATAATATTTTAATATTAATTCAACTTACATGACAAAATAAATAATAACAAAGTATAAAATATCCAGACTGACAAACCGTCTCCGCTCAGAATCGTTTTTTTTATACAATGATATTATATCATTGAATTCAAGTCTAATACAACCATTATACAATGACCCACTTCTAATCTACTGTACAGCAGAGCGACATCCACTTTTTTAAAGTGTTTTTATAATAATTTATATCTTAATATTACCAAAAAATAAATAAAAATGTAAGCAATAATAATTAATTGATTTAAATGGATGATAAAAATAATTATTTGCACACTCGCATATTATTCACCATTAAAATCATAACGCATAAAACTCATCGATTAATATCTTGTACAGATCCATGCACACAAAAGGTAGTTTTTCACCTCTCCTACCAGCCATATTCAGACTTTCGGGCCACTCTATTTCTCCATCAGTATCCTCATCATTTCATAAGTGGTACGTCTGGTATCAAAACATTTCTCAATGCGTATTAATACCTGTGCCTAATAATAGTAATTAAATAAGATTATAAAGTTCTCGTAAGTAATAAAATAATTAAAGCATACTAAAATTCGTTTTTGCTGCTCATTGGACTCCAATTTACGTAGGTCGTCAAGGTTTGAATCTGGAAATTTGATCTACACAAAGGAACCTTCTCTTGTGATTGAGCAGCACTATGATTGGCACGATCTGTTAGCAATATAAGTAACTCTTGGTTTTTGACTATATCGACCTTAATTTCTTTAATACTTTTTTTTTATTTCAGTAATATCATTAGCCACTAAATAGGAAGAAATACAAACTAAGTAATTAATAAAAAAAACACAGTATGAATAAATATATTTTACCATCTTTAACCACATGTCCAATAAACATCGAAATTTTTCCCATATTCAGATTATCATTGTCATTGAATTCGTTATCAGTCGCTATGCTAATAACAAAGTTATACACAATTACTAATTAGTATGAATACTACAACATTAACTGCAGTGTTTACCTGAAGAAATCTGTTGGTTTTGATGATGAGCAAATTGATGATATGCAGTAGTTGTGTTTTGTGATAAACTTTCAAAGTCTTTTTCTATTATAGGATAAATACAAATATCTATAATATAATGCAAGTAAACACAGTTATATTTCAAGTAAATTTCTATTAATGGTGAAATTTACTTGGAGATGTCTGATGGTTTAGATGAATATCTTCATTGATTTGTGTGAATTGATTATGTTCAGTATTTTGTGACAATGGTTCACAGTTATTTGCATTCATAGGCTTTAAATAATGTAAGACGTCATCTTTAAGTGCAAAAAAATCAGGTGAATTGTTACACCCCATGATATTAAAATCAACTTCAACAATAAAATATAAATTTGATTAATATTAAGAAGCATAGTATAACATTTGCACTAATATAAATTATATAGGTACCTGTAGGTCTAGGAGCATCAAGAAAATTGTAAATTAAATTACTTTTGAATAAGTTTATTTTTTAAATTAATTTAAATTTTTTCAGTGTCTTCATGGTCACTTGAAGATTCAAAATGTTTCTTTTTAATCCGCTTCCTTTTTTTGTTTTCAGCAGTATCAATCTCAGAAGTTGTACTGTGTAACAAAAAATGGATACTTTATTTTTTTTCTTCGGAATATGTCTCTAAAATTAAATTATGCAAATTAATTTACATATTATTTGTGTAACTTTGGTATAAATATCAATAGCAAACGGTAAAATTTCCTAGGAACGCATTTGTGTTCTTCTCAAGAATCTGCTGTCCGTTTTTGGAAAGCTATATATTTTGAAGCATTTATGCTACCAGGCCATCGACATACAAGACACTTTGATTGGAGATCAACGAAAATCCAGCTACAAGGTTCTGTGACTTCAACTTCATCTACAAATTCAATAATTACAAATTTTTTAACTTTTAAACTTTCTGTCATGACTAAAAAATTAGCTGTAATGTATGAATCTAAATCAAGAAAAATTAAATACAATAATAAATTATATATAATTACCTAATTATTAAATGGTATTTACAAAAGGATATAGAACAGGGATGGCAAATCCATGGCACACGAAAAATCAAAATATTTATATGTATATATGTATATATATATTATTTTAATTTTTAATAATGAATAACAACATAATGTATATATATACTAATATCCGCAGATAAAATTGAATAATCGTTATTGACCGATAAATAGGCTTATGCTCATAAGTCATAATCATTAATATGTACTTCAGTTTCCATGTACCTCTGTTCATAATTTAATAGCACGTTCGAAAAAAAAAGAATAAAAAGGTAATTTTTGGCACATAGCATCAAAATAATAATTTGCCACCTCTGATATAGTACAATGATTAATTTACCTGTCATGTTTAAAACGGTGCCCATTTCTTTATCCCAGTGATTTTGAGCTTTTTCATACTGTTGTATGTTTTTAAATGAAACAGATGGAAGGCAGTACCTTATTATTGATATGTTTGCCCAATAACTGACAAATCATCATTACATATTAGGAATTGCTTAGGAATTGCTGATATTTGACCATTGTCCGAGACAACAATGATATACAATTGATTAGATTTTGACATGCTATACAAATATATAATTAATAACAAATTAGAAAAATATTTAAAAAATTAATTATATTATTATAAATATTATGTTTTTTTATGTTGAAAATATCAAGGAATTACCAAATTAAACTTTCTAACACACATCTGATAAACTTACTCATTCAGCTGTGTGGAATAAAGCACAAACATAAAATGTTTCTGGTGCTTCTGTAAGAGGAAAATAGCAAGCTTTATATTGGATGTCTTCAATATTAAAAAGTTGAACTGTGGTTGATAATTTGCTACATTGATACATGCCATTAGATGTAGAAGAGCAAGGAGAGTCATATAAAGGAATTGTGTTTTTAAACATGAAGCATACCATGTTTCACCATTTCTATTTAATATATTTTTAACAAGGCATACTATATTTGAAGACATGACAACACGGTCATCTTTTTTTCTACTTCTACGTTTGGAGTTTTGAACTCTGATTGTAAAGTTTTCTAAGATGACCGTTGAATACTGAGATAAAGATTCAGATAACATATTACTAGGTAGAGACCCTAGAAAATTATGACCATCAACAGATAGATACATTGGCTGTTCTAAATTGGAAATATGACATTCACGTTCTTCTTTTATCCGGTTATATAATTGAACCAAAGGATTATGGCCAGGTTGAATAATTTTTTTTTATGTGTTGTAAGAAGTTTTCATAAAGGAAAGCCGAAAAATTATCAAGTTTGCCATACTTTTTAGCATCATTGGCCAAATATATGATTGAGTGAACATTATAAAAAGGATCTAGGACATTTTGGCGTGGCCGTTTTGGTGTAAATGTCTCAGGTTATTTATGGTATAAAATAAAAATAAATAAAATACAATTATTTATTATTATTTATTCGATTTAAAAAATTCAGTTGATTAAAAAAATTTAAAAAATACAATTGACAATTGATAACTGATAATGTAGTTAAAAAACTTACTAAAAAAAACATTATTATTGTAAAGAAATATTATGTGCTACACCTCTTAAATATGTTAAAATGTCTCGTGTATCTGCTTCTTGAACTATTTTTAATAGACGTTTGTCTGTGTCAATATATTTTTTGAGCTTTTTAGGGGGACTCCTTCCTGATTCAAATTGAAATAAATATGTATCTCTTCCAGCTTGAATCTTTTTTAAGCACGTTATAAATGACCATAATGTAGGCTGAACCATTCCCATTTCAACATTTATTCTACGGTTGGCAGCCTCTGCATGATTATTTGTTCTGTGTATACCATTTAGTACTCGTTCGTATAAATTCCAAATTGATGGTGGAAATCTAGCAGGTCTCCGTCCA
>NC_042493.1:100914213-100915702 GCF_005508785.2 Acyrthosiphon pisum
TGCATATTTAATGAATTTGAATGCATATTTTCAATTTTTTATGTGCATATTTGCATGCATATTTTTCCAATTTTACCTCCTATAACTTCTCTGCCCTACATATAACCATTGTTCACTAAGACATCTCGTTCTTTCGTGGATTCAATTAATTTTGACATTATAAATAAATATTAATTAATTTAATAATTTAATAAAACTCACTACTTGTATAAAAGATTTAAATGTATATAAAAAGTAAAAACTCACTATTTGTGTGAAATATTAATGCTGTATCTAGCTAGGAATATTAAAGGACAAGAAATAATGAAATAATAAACTTATCGCAGGGCAGACAAGAAACGACAACGGGTACAAATCATTCAAAACGTAGATAATCGATCTAATCGATAGTCTGTATACGTTTTGACTGGTCAACTGGTTAATTTTAACTTTAGTTAAAAACCCATAGAGTAGAAGTACAGCATAGTAATATAAACTTATCATTAAATTCCAACAATACATATACAATAAATACTATCAAAAAATAAAAATAAAAATATACTTATAATGGTAAATTAGTTAATATAATAGCCTGAGACATTTACGCCAAAACGGCCACGCCAAAATGTCCCATTCCGTTACAAAAAACATTTTCACAACCATAAACCAAAGAAAAAGTTTTTAAATAATGTTTTGCTAAGGTTTCAGCATAGTTATTTTGACTTTAAACTGTTTTACTACATTTAATATTTATATATATATTTTTTTTTAATATTCACATAAAAATATTGAAAATTATAAAATATAATAATAATAATAATAATGTATATTTGCAAACAAAATGATAAAATAAAAGTTACAATTAAATAATACAGTAGTAAGTTTGTTTGCTCACCTCCTATAAGCGAAGCTTGTGGTGAAGGTGAGAGGTTCTTAATTTATTCATTATATTCAAATACTATTAATATGTAGTAGGTAGCAATAAAATAGATATGTAAGTTTTATCATTACAGAGTAAAGTTAAAACTAAATTCAATATAAAACAAACAAAATTATGATGAGATGATCATAAATTGACAGGTGCTAATTGTGTGACATCTAATGTCATTACTATGTGAAAATAAAACAAAATGAATAGATAAAATACATAAATAAATGATAGAACAACAATTTATACAATGGATAATACATAACGCTTAAAATGAATAAAGCTAGGATAATTATTAATATTTATTTCCAAATTTCTACAAAGAGTTATCGCTCGATTTAGGCAACTCTTGCTACCAAAATGCTTATGGCAAATTGGTGCTATTATATTAATATTTTTTTTTAGCCTTGTATTATAGTTATGATAACAATTTTTAAAATATTTTTTATGTTTAAAAGCTAATAGTAGGGTACATTTGGTAAGCAATCTATCGAAACTGAGTACATTAAATTCCTCATATAAATAATCGGTATTTGTATAATTAGACAAACTTAAAAATAAATTTAATAATCTTATTCATGA
>NC_042493.1:100917284-100918743 GCF_005508785.2 Acyrthosiphon pisum
AATAAATATTATAAAATATAAAAATATGAATACAAAGAGAAGATCTAGAAATCTGGTGATCATAAAAAACGTTAAAATGCAAAAACATTGAATTGGTAAATAATAATATTTTAATTTTGGAAAAAGCACATTTTGGAGTACATTTTATTAGATTTTCTAAAACGAACTATTTCCATTAAATTTTCCAAAACGTACTATTTCCATTAAATTAATGGAAAAGGTACGTTTTGGATTATTGTACATTTTTATATGACAAAAAAATAGTGTTTATACTTAAAAAATGAACTTTTTTTTAAAAAAAATCACTTTAATATCATTATACTTTACATTTATAGTGCTTCAGTTAATTGACATTGGTTATCGAAAAGGAGATACAGAAAATCGCTTCTCCTGAAATATCAGTATTTTGGCAATACTTAGTACGTTTTGGATTTCCATCCCTCAATTACAGCAATTTAATTTATCACCTGATTTAAAAATAGGTATAACAATGCATTTTTTAAGGCATGATGGGTAAATTCAAGTAGATAAAGACATATTATACAGTAGCATTAGAGGATAAGAGATACTACAAGCAGTACTTTTCAATATAAAATTTGTAATATTGCATTCATAAAAGGATGAATTAGGTTTAATTTTAAGAATATGTTTTTCGATTTCGTCTTGGGTAATAGGAGAAAAAAATATTTAATCATTAACATGACAGTTTTTATTTAGGGTATCCCAACTTAGATTCTTCTTATCCATATTTAAAATATTAGTTTCAACATTCTTACCCACGTTTATAAAAAAGATATTAAATTCGTTTGCAATACTGATTTGAGATTTCATCATTTATAATTGTTACGTTATTTTGTTTAATTTTATCAATGATTATCTTATTTTTATTTGTCTTGCCAGCTATTTCATTGATCATTTTCCACATTTGCTTTGGATTACTTTGATATTTACGTAGTAAATTTTGATAATGTAATTTTTTGGCTTCTCTTATTAGAGTAATTAGTAAATTGGAGTATTTTCGGTATTTATGTTTTAATTTAACATCAAACGGACGTTTGTATGATAATTTAGATAATTTTTGTTTGTTAGCAATCGAAATCACCAGTCCCCTTGTTATCCACTCTTTTATTTTATTATTTTGTTTAGGGATGTTATTATTAGTATTAATGTAATATGCTGAGTTATTAATACTTTGTTCAATTTTCGATAAAAAGGTTTGGAAAGAAATATCTATATTGTTAGAATTAAATAATTTAAACCAGTCTTGATCGTCAATGAATTTAGTTAGTTTATTTATATCAATTTTGAGATGAGTATCCTTTAGTTGATTTTTTTTACCTTCGTTACATTTAAAAAGAATTTTAAATCTTAATAATGTTGCATAGTGATCTGTAATTTTGCATTTCAGGATAAAAGCTTGTGTAGTAAGAACATCAATATTACGAATAAAAATATGATC
>NC_042493.1:100918843-100924035 GCF_005508785.2 Acyrthosiphon pisum
TATTTGTTGAGTAAAAATACTTGAAAATTTAATACAAGGCTCCTACTATATTGTTACAATGACCTTTGAAAAATATTAAAAATCCTTAGTCACTGTTTTTTTTTATAAGCATTTAAAGTTCAAAAATTGAAAAAATATGGAAAAATCACGAAAATTAGCAAATTATTTTGATTTAAGAATTCATAAAAATTTTTCTTTTTAAATCTAAGATTTAAAAATGTAATACAAGATTCCTTATAAGATAATCTACCTTTATCAAAAAAAAAAATGTCTATAAGAAACTCAAATTAAATTTTTATGAGCGTTTGAAATTGATATTTTTACAACATTTGGTACTTACTCGATTTCTTTCGTAACGATTTTCTTATTTTGTTGTAATTAAAAAACGAATGACTGTAGAAACTTGAAAATTTCACTGAATGTTTATATTAGCATTTTCTATAGACGATAAAATTTTGAAAATAATTTGACTCTTTTTGAGCTGTTTACGGGCATTGTAAGTTATCAATTTTTTTAGTTTTTTTTTTCTATAAATATCAATAAAGTTTTATCTATTAGGCCAAAAAGTGTAAAAAATTAATACAGGGCTCCTGGTACATTGTTACAATAGAAGTTGAAAAATATTACAAATACATAGGCACAATTTTTTTTTATAAGCATTTGAAGTTAAAATCTTGACAAAATTTATCAAATTTAAAATTGAATAATTATTTTGTAGTTAAAAATTTATAAAATGTTCAACTTTTATATCTAAGGATTGAAAATTTAAAACAAGATTCCACGTAAATATTTAATTCTGTTACCAAAAATTCTAAGAAATACATAAGCACAGTTTATTTTTATAGTCATTTTAAGTTCAAATTTGGACGAAATTACATATTAAAAAACCTGGAATAACTATTTTAGTTATTTTGTTGTGATTGTTTAATATTATTTGTGGGTACTTGAAACTTCTAAAGTATACTATTATATATCTATGATAGTACCACGGTTTGTTGTTGATGTATAACGCGTTACCTAATGGATATTGTGATATGATTAATTTGAAAATTATTAATAATACTATAGATAAGTATACCTATAATATGTATGTCTAATATCTAGACTGACAAACCGTCTCCGCTCAGAATCGTTTTTCTTATACAGTGATATTATATCATTGAATTCAAATTTAATACTATCCATTATACAGTGACCCACTTGTAACCTACTGTACAGCAGAGCGACATCCACTTACCCACCTTTTTATATTTAAACGTACCAAATTGACGTTTTTCAATGCCGATCGTACATTCATTAATGAATATAATATAACATAATATAATATACATAATTATGTATAAACATAATATTATAAAATATGGTTAAATATATTTGATATAAATAATATTAATATATTTACTACTATAGTAGTATTAGGCATGGTATATTTAAATATTATTAATAATATAGTCATTGCCACAGATAAATATATATTAATATATTAATCCGCGGTCATTGTATATATTTTTAATAATATTGATTTAATTAAAAATTATTATTATAAGTAATAATAATGAATAAATTGTCGTTTCAATATGAAAATAGTAAAATGATTAACTAAAAATAGATCAAATATAAACAAAACCCAAACGGTCGGCTGCAATGACGACGGCGGTGGTTTACGAAGAATATAAACGATACTACTCGGCGTGCTTATTGGTAGTTGGCGATTAGCATTATAGAAACATCTATGTGGTTATACTTTTGTAAAAACCACCTGTTGTCTACAATAGTTACAGTTGGAGTTGTAGTAAAACAGTCTACTAGACCAGTGGTCTTCGACCTTTTTGGATTCGCGATCCACTTTTTTAGGCCCACATTTTTCGCGACCCACGTAAGCTTAGTAGAAAAACAAAGCTAAAATTGCTTAATGCCTATATTGTATACTATAATAACTGAATAAACTGAATATACTCTGATTTGATATCCATTATATTATAGATTATATAAACTGCATTTTTATTTATTTCATCTATTAAACTTATTTTTTATTTTAAAAATAAGACGTATCGCGACCCAATTTTAAAGCTTACGCGACCCAAAAATGGGTCGCGACCCACCGGTTGAAGACCACTGTACTAGACAATCTACTGCCTCTGCTGTAGTAAAGTGTTCATTATAATATTAGGTACCACAATTTAATTTTTAAATTTTAAGTGTTATCCGCTTTACCAAATTATTTGACTCTGTACGCAGCGGACGCACACGTCCCTTTATCGTGTATTACCTATATATCTGTCCTCACTGGCTTACCTTTAACTTATGTAAGCATTTTTATTTCAATACGGTTATAATTACTAAAGTAAGGATTTTCATGCATTACTTTTTATTACTAAATAGGTATTGTAGTATTTTTGATGATTGCAATAGCTTTGATTATTTTAAGTTTTTACTTTTTAGTGCTTATTTTAAAAATTTATATGGAAAATCAAAACACTTTAGTAAATATGTTTTGTGAATCTTTGTCAAAATTGTTTTAAGAAGACGTGATACCTGCATGTGTTGTCTCCGTCTTACAAGTGCGTAACATAGCAAATTTTATGCACAGCAGAACACGTGTAGCTCCGTTTATTAAAAAATTAGAGTGAATGGACCTCTCATAAATACTAAAGATAAGATTATTATTTAGGTAACCTCTTATGCTTTTTAGTATATTTTAATTTTAACGCGAGTTATGAGTATTTTAAGATGTATAAAAAATTTACAATTTTAAAATACTCATAACTCGGGTTAATATTAGCATTTTCTATAGACGATAAAATTTTGAAAATAATTTTACTCTTTTTGAGCTGTTACGGGCATTGTAAGTTATCAATTTTTTTAGTTTTTTTTTTCTATAAATATCAATAAAGTTTTATCTATTGGGCCAAAAAGTGTAAAGAATTAAGACAGAGCTCCTGGTACATTGTTACAATAGCAGTTGAAAAATATTACAAATACATATGCACTTATTATTTCTAATCATCTATAACCGAACACGTTTAAAAGAAAAAAAATACTTTTCATAATTTAATTGAAATATTTCAAATTCAGAACCCTAGTTGCTGCGTGTCGTCGTTACTGGTTAGGAACGCCAATATAAGTACGTATTAAATCATATTATTATTATTATAAATGTATTTAGTAAGTACTGATTAATAATTATTATAGTATGCAGTATATTGGCACAAGGGGCATAATTTAGAGTAAAATCATGGGTAGGGGCACAAATGTCTTGAACGATATTTTTTATTCAATTGCACGTGGTCTAACGAAGCCTGAGAACAGTTGGTCGTAAAAATAATAAAATTTCTTGGCTAGCAGTCGCATCTCTACTCTATTATGACGCCAGCTATGATTGGTGCAATAAATACTAAAATACCTACCATATTTTAAGACTCATTCAGAATTGTCTTGGCACGTCACTAATTTGTTTTACATCTCCCCCAATCGTTATTGTAAATATAATATAAAAGTGAATTGTTGACGATCAAAAATAATGTTATACATTCTATATAGGTAAATGAATAGGGAAAATGCATTCAAAAGAGATAAAGAAATACATTTTATCATATAGATACATGATCACAGCATTTAGAACATGGTGAATTTTAGCTCGTCATTAAATTACTGTAGTTCACAATGTATACCTCTCATCGTGTATTTGGTTTCATACGCCGTAATTTCTAAAGGTTTAATAATTAAATTTACTTAAAAATTTTAAATCTATCTCTGGTTTGTTCTATTTTAGTATATGGTTCAGTTATTTGGAATACTCAACAATCTAACTCAGTGGCGCAATTTGGTAAACTAGGGCACCTGCTGTGTTACTTTTAATGAAAGGGTTCTATAATTTAAGTTTTTTTTTAGTATTTATCATTAACTTTTGAAACAAAATTTGATAAAAAAATTAAAATAAATAGAAATAAAAATAAAAACGTGATAAATACATGGAGAAAGTTGTCCAACAGTACTTCCTGCAATTACCATGCAGATACTTTAACGAGATAAAAAAATAAATATATTTTTATCTTTTTAAATTTGAATCAATGACAAACCAAAGTTGAGAATCCACAACCTCAACATTGATACAAAACTTTGACGATTTATACAATATTTTTACAAATATTGAATTTTGTCCCAATTTTTTTTTATTTGTTTCTGTAGATCATGGGTAATTTTTTTTTCTATAAACATTTTTTGCAGCGTGTCCTGAAAAATCGGGATTTAGCACATAATGGGAGGTTTTTTGTGTACCTAAAAAACGATATATTAATATAATTGAGTTGAGAAGGTCTAATCGTTCAATATAATATGTAGTTTACGACGACTTTCACTCGAAAAGTCAAAACTTATTTCTGTGGAAAGATGGCAGAAGCTGAAATGTACATTTTACAAACTTAGTTTTGCCAGTACATATATTTTTAAATAATGACATATCGGTATTGGTCTTCGCATATAAATGGCGACACACATATAATAGAGACATATCATATTTTTCCACCACATGAAATATATGATTTCTAAATTATTTAAATTATTGTTAAAAAATTAACAAAATGTACATATCAGCTTCTGCTATCATTCCACAGATTTATTCTTTCATATAAAGACAGATAAGTAGGTAGGTTCCATAAACTATATTATTTCAAACGTGAGTATGTCAACACGGATATAATACAATACAATAGAATCTGCGAAGAACTACGGTAAGGCGAGTAAATTGAATTCGATCGTGAGATTTACGATCTGCAAATATGCATTTAATACGAAAAGTTTTTTGAAACTTTGACGTAAAATTGTTGTGCATGTAAAATTGTTATAATTCAGAGGACGGCAGGTTGTAAACTAATTACGTCAGCTATTGATGAATATTATAATATCCATAAAATCGTGTCCGTTCAATGGTGTCGTTATATTATTGTATTACCCGCTTACCCGCATAGTACGTAAGATGTTATATAATGTCATAAGTAAATGCATATTATCTATGATGGAAGGGGGGGGGGGGTAGGAGTTGTAACTTTTAACCCACATAAATTGATTTGTATCCAGCAATAGCGTTATATTACCTATTCAACTATAGCAGAGATGGGCAACTGGCGGCCCGTGGGCCATATGCGGCCCACCAGTACCTTTTTTATCTGGCCCGCGCTACATTTTCAAATTAC
>NC_042493.1:100924085-100926851 GCF_005508785.2 Acyrthosiphon pisum
AATTTACTAAAATTTTAGTGCATCAAAGTCCTTGCTTTATTCTTTAGTTAATTTACTTACTAATGGATATATTAGAGTTGTACATTATAGTATTATACATAATTAATTTACTCATGATATAGTAATACAATGTAGTTGATGTATAACACATATCTTAATATATACATTTATACAATATAATATATAGGTATAGTTGTAATTTTTTATATAGTTTAGTAGGCATTTACACTGAGCTATTTCATTTTTTTTTTTCAGATAATATGCCTAAGTTCCCTTATAAACCCAATTGTAGTTTATCTAAAAATTCTCAGAGACGCACGGCTAACAAATCAAAATTTGTCAATAAAACTAATATTTTCAATACTATTTCTTCTAATAATATTGCCCATAATGATTCTACTTCAGATGACATTGTTTCTACATCTAATAATCAATCTGTTGTGTTGAATAATTTTTCGTTTGAAACTGTGTTAGTTAATAATCAATCTAACTGTGGCTCACAAAATATGGAAAATGTACCTTGTCTTAATTCTATTATTGCTACTATCTCTTATAAGAGCACATCAAATGATAATAATTCACATTTGTTTCAATTTGAATTAGCATCGTTTATAATATCTGCAAGGCTAGCTAGAAGTAATGCTACAAAACTACTTAAACTATTAAAATCATTTGATAGTATAGAATATTTGAGATCATTTCCAATGGATTCGAGAACACTATTATCTACTCTTCGGTCAGGTGATATTGCCATATCAAATATCGAGGGAGGTGAATAAATTCATTTTGGTATTATGACAGGATTAATTAAGTTGTATAATTTGAATCCATATGTTAGACAACTTAACATTTTAGAATTATGGTTTAATATTGACGGATTATCTATTTTCAAAAAAAGAAAATCCGTCTGGCCAATACTATGTGGTGTCTGTGTTAAGAATGCTGTTAAACCGTTTATAGTTGGTGCCTATTATGGAGCAAAAAAGCCCCAAAACGTTGATGAGTATCTTTCTCCTTTTATATGTGAACTGCTACATATAATGAATTTTGGTGTAGGTACAAGTAAACAATAGTACTTTGTTAAATGTATAAATATTAGTTTAGAATGTCTTATCTTGGTCTTGTCCTGTACGGTCGTTATAGTGTAGTGCGCCTGTCTGTTATCTAATATGCCGTGTGGTGCGTACCGATCTAGTGTCTCGCCGTCAAAAAAAAATAACGTGCGCTGTTTGTAGTGAGTATTTCCATCAAAAGTGTATATCAAACTCTACGAAAGGGAATGTGGACTTACTCAACTGGACATGTAATATTTGTGACAATGTTTTAGTTATTAAAAAGAATGTGACTACAAGAAAACACGAATCTAACAATATTTCTGCAAAGTCTTCAGTCGATGATATTAATCTAAGAACTATAAGAGACGATATTGCTGCTTTAATGAATAAATTTGAAAGTGTATCAGCTACTAATGTTGAAGTTGAGAAGTCAGTAAATTTCGGTTCGGGAAAACTGGATGGCTGCTGCAAAAAAATTGATTCTTTATTCTCTAAACTGAACCTTCTTGAAAAAAAAGTTAATGATCTGGATACAAAGTACTCAAATCTTGAAAAAGAAATTAATTTACTTAAAATTAATCAAAATAAAACTGAACAAAAATTATTAACAAATAATATATCAATAAGCGGTATTCCATTTACCAAGAACGAAAACGTTGAAGAAATAATTAAGGCTACTGCTAATGTCTTAAATGTTGATATTCGTAAAGAATATATACAATCTGCTTACCGTTCTAAAGTGAATAAGATCAATGACAGTAAGATAATAGTTTCATTTAATAGCAATGCCATCAAAGATGTGTTCTTAAGCAAGTCTAAGGCACTTCAATTAAAAAAGCAGCCATTAAAATCAAACCAAATTCATAGTTCTTTACCTGATAGAATTATTTATATAAACCATGAACTTACGCCACTATTCCGAAAAATATTTTGATTAGCAAAACAGTTTGCAAATATATATGGTTGGAAATACGTATGGAGCAACCCGAATGGTATATATTTGAGAAAAAATGAAGGAGAAGCACCTATAAAGTTACAATCAATTAGTGATCTACTCAAGCTTGATGAAGAAAATAAAATAAGTCACCTTCTTGAGCCTGGCTCAAATGTTTCTACTAGGAAGTAGGTGATTCGTCATTTATTATATATATATATTTTTAACTAAATATGTTTTATTTACCATCTTTGTTTTAAGAAAAAACAATAGGAAAAAAAAAAAAATAAGTAAAAAATGTCTCTTGATAGTTTAATTTTAAACGAAATTAATTGTCTAAATAATGTAAAAACTGATTATATTGAAGATCTATCTTCTCATTCCTTTTCTATAAATAATATTAATGTTTTTTCAATGAATATTCGTAGCGTTAAAGCTAACTTTGATGAATTAGTACTAATGTTAAGTACCATGAACAACAGTTTCGACATTATTATTTTAATTGAAACTTGGTTGACTATTGATTTTAACTTTGAGCTAAATGGATATTGTACAATTAATTCACTTGGGGAATTAAATAAATGTGACGGAGTAACTGTTTTTGTAAAAGATAACATAAATATTAAGTCTATTACGAAAAAGGTTATAACTGATTGTAACTCAATTGTATTGTGTATTGACTATAAACATAAGCAGATTTCAATAGTAGATCTATATAGATCTCCTAGTGGTAATATTGATAACTTTACAAATAGTCTAAATAACTATGTAGAACAA
>NC_042493.1:100929163-100930026 GCF_005508785.2 Acyrthosiphon pisum
AGGGATGGAAATCCAAAACGTACTAAGTATTGCCAAAATACTGATATTTCAGGAGAAGCGATTTTCTGTATCTCCTTTTCGATAACCAATGTCAATTAACTGAAGCACTATAAATGTAAAGTATAATGATATTAAAGTGATTTTTTTTAAAAAAAAGTTCATTTTTTAAGTATAAACACTATTTTTTTGTCATATAAAAATGTACAATAATCCAAAACGTACCTTTTCCATTAATTTAATGGAAATAGTACGTTTTGGAAAATTTAATGGAAATAGTTCGTTTTAGAAAACCTAATAAAATGTACTCCAAAATGTGCTTTTTCCAAAATTAAAAATATTATTAATTACCAATTCAATGTTTTTGCATTTTAACGTTTTTTATGATCACCAGATTTCTAGATCTTCTCTTTGTATTCATATTTTATATTTTATAATATTTATTAATATATTATTATAAAACAATGTGAGTGTCCGTCGTGCGACTAAGCGAGCAACAAACAATAACTGCATCGTGGTCATAGAAAATATTCGCGGGAACATTTCATTATCAATATAAACAAACCGTTTATAAATAGACAAGTAATTTTGAAGACAAGGAAGATTTTTTAGATTATTCAATAATATATTATTTCTATTAAAAACGACTCAAATGTGTTTAATTATCTAGGATTATATTTTTAATTTAATTTCAAACTTAATGATTGTAATAATAACTTAATATTATAAATTATAAATTATATTTTAGTACGTTTTGGATTAACTATTTTATTTCCCTATACCTACAACATGGGCAATAGTACGTTTTGGCGTAAGACTGGAAAAGTACGTTTTGATTACCTAAATATAATTTCCATGAATGGAAA
>NC_042493.1:100930076-100930881 GCF_005508785.2 Acyrthosiphon pisum
ATTTATGCATAAGTCTGTTATTTGTTAGATACCGTTTTTTTATGTGTCCCAATTTTTTTTTCTCTTTTTACTGTTGATAATTTTTTCGATTGCTGCATTAAATTTATTCCCCATACTTTAATATTACTTTTAAATAAAACTACAACGCTAACTCGCGCTCGTCGCATATACAAGTACTCGCGTAGAATATAAGCGTAAATACTAAACTAATATAGACCATTTCATATTATTACTTGGCTTATCGGCGTTATGGCTAGTCAGATTTCCGCTTGTTTATCTACTTCCGTAGTGATATTTTTAACGCTTTGTCGCTACGTAAAACCTATACACTTATTACTGATCGTTCGCATCGACACAAATGTGATGATACCGTATCGGCTCCGGCCTCAGGGTATAGTATTGATCAACTTAAACAAGAAAAAATTATCAGAGCAGAGTGCATAAAAAAGTTTCACTCAAGTTCAAACCACAATTTTTTAACTGACATTTTTTTCAAGTCAACATTATTTTTTATGTCAAAACTATTTATTAAAAGTCAACACTAGGTATTTTAGAAAATTCGATACGATTCTTCCCATAAATGTAATGAACATCATTCTCCAATTAAACTGGGGATTAACGTCAATAACCGGGGAATGTCTACATTTACAACATTTACCAATTTTTACGTAAATTACGTCATTTACCGGGGAATGACGACATTTACCACGTTAACATCATTCACCGTAACATATATATTAAATAAGCTACGGTTACCACATTGTGTCTTTTAGAAAAGAGTACATAATATAAAAACTCTGATTAC
>NC_042493.1:100930931-100932203 GCF_005508785.2 Acyrthosiphon pisum
CAAAGGTTTGGTGTTTAAAGACATCCATTTTAAACAATTAAATTGATCGAAATTGGCTGTCCATTTTTGCGACGAGGCATTTTTGATGAACACAATTTACGAATAGTAGCTTGATGCGTAAGCGTGAAATTAACAAACTAAACTATATGGTTATAACTATAGTACATAGTAGCAAATACTAACACAGACTAATTCCAATTTTCAAACAACGATCATACATGTGACATATTATATTATATATACCGTAATACCGTAGATATTTCGGAGAAAAACGTCGATAACATCGATAACGTTCGTACCGATTAAATTTATATTTATGTTATTACTTTATTAGATTAGCTTATAAATTTATTACGACTTTTGGCATTTTGGTATTTTCGGAATTAAATAGAAATAGAAAAAAAGAGTACATTGTTGCCAATATAAAAAAAGTGAGAGTACAAACATTGTAAGAGCTCATAAGAGTACCTACATGTACTCTTAAAAGAGTACTAATGGTAACCTTAAATAAGTCTAAATAGTAGTTTTTTGTGTCAATACTACTCTGAATTCAATTTAATAAGTTATTAAATTTAGGGTTAGGATATTTATGCACTAAAAAATGTATGAATATGTATGCACTTATGCACTAAAAATCATCTAAATATGCATGAAAAATTTGAAAAATATGCATTAAAAAGTAAAGAAATTTTTGGACAAAAAATGCAACAAACATTTATTATTATAGACAAATTGAAAATGTTTGTGTTTGATATTAATTGTTGTATATAATTTTTTCTTTTTGTTTACTTAATCGAATATGTTTAGCGATGTTCATATGCTGTTCAACAGTAAACCGACGTTCACTACCGACATTAACTTCGCATAATTTGCAATAAAGGATTGAACCATCGGTAGTTAAAACGTGCTCTCCAAATTCTTTTACAAAACCTCTTAGTCGGTTAGAACAAGAGCTTTTAACTTTAGGCATAACTGAGTGATTTAATAAATCAAATACGTTCACGACAAAATACGAAACGTGCAATATACGGTACTCTACATCGGTCGTAGACAAGAGGGAAACTAACTATAAATTATTAAACGTTCTGTTAAATATCTGATAAAATTGTAATGGCTCACAGTTTTAAGATAGGTAAGTTTTGACTGTGACAATTGACGAGGCTTATCGAAAATTCTATTTAAGTAGGTACCTACCTTTGCTCCGTATAGGTATAACCATATTTAATTCTCAACAATAAATAAGTGATAATATGTGAAATACATATAATCAAA
>NC_042493.1:100932480-100939083 GCF_005508785.2 Acyrthosiphon pisum
TATGAAAATTCATAGACATCCTAACCCTATTAATAACATACAGACCCGTTACTTATTTCTATATTGCAATTGATCAAATAATAAATGTTAAAACAATAAAATTGTAAGAAGTTGAAAAATATTCCACAATTATTAAGTATAAAAAAAACGTTGCGGTGTTCTCATAAATTCAATACGAATAGAATTCTCCTGCATAGTTGATGGAACAGGGATGGACGATATGGTTGTTAGGTAAAATATCTCTGTGTCCGTTAGGGGTGTTATGTCAATGATTTCTGTGGCTGGTGGGAATGTTCGCTCGATGATCTCTGTGTCCGGTTCAGATGTTAGGTCAATGATATCTGAGTCCGGTAGGGATATTAGGTCAATGATATCTGTGTCCGGTAGGGATATTAGGTCAATGATCTCTGTGTCCGATAGGGATGTTATGTCAACAATCTCTGTGTCCGGTAGGGATGTTCGGTCGATGACCTCTGTGTCCGGTAGAGATGTTTGGTCAATGATCTCTGTGTCCGGTAAGGATGTTGAGTCAATGATCTCTGTGGCTGGGGCAATTACAATTGGCCCAAAATTCCTCAATGGGCCAGGATGTTGTATCTGTTGTAGCGTTGTAGGTTCAATGTTGGAGTATGAGACAGTATTACTAAAAGCAAAAATTATTTTTTTTTCTGTTTTTAGACATTTACAAATTTGATTATTTGTATTATTTTGATTACACTTACCAAATTACTGGTGCTGTATAACTTGCACTAACTAAAGGCAGTGATGGTACAACATTACTGGTATTGTTTATCAAACTGCTGCATTGCGACATCGTTGAACCCTGAAAATAAAAAAAAATATTTAAAAACTGTTGATTTAGGTACTAAAGATGTCTACTGAGGATGTCTAAAGTATTAACCACACTATAGTTGTTTCTACAACTTCTTCATTAATTGAAGATTGTGTAACATTACTAGACAATTGTACCTTATTGTCCTTGCTTGTATCGAGTTCTTCATCTTTCATTATCAGTTTTTGTTTTTTAACCTTTGATTTAGTCTTTAAATTATTTGGTTTATTTGATATAGTATTGGTTGATGATTTCTTGGTTATAACCACATCTGTATCATTTTTATGGATTTCTATGTGTCGTTTTAAGTTATCATAGTGAGTAGCTGTGAAGTTATTGCCTACTCTTGATTGAACACTATAAACAGTTGATTTTGTTGGTTTATATGTAATTGAAGTCTTAGGAGTCTTAGGAATTTTAGGTACTGGTAAAGATTGTCTATTGCCTTTTCTCTTCTTAGGCGTTTTTGAATTAGTTGGAGTGAATAATTTTTTGATCATGGACTTCAGTATGTTTTTTCTTTTCTTTAAATTTTCAAAAATACACACATCACCCCCAATATGACGTTCCATTGATATTACATCTTTCTTAAAGTTATTCATGTCAGCTATCACTTTTGGTTGTCCCTTTTCTTGTTGTTTTAATAATGCTGTAAAATATATGGAAACAATGTAAGAAAATATATATTGTTATAAGTACCAGGGTTTGATCGTATATAACAGGTATTACCTACACATGCAGTATAAAACTACTTTTTACACTGCATAAAAGTATTTATATATTTTATTATTATTACTGCACTTAACAGAAACTATCAAGTATAATCATTAATATCGATCAGTGGTAACCACGGACATTTAATTATATATTAATTTATCAGTTTATTTTTATTAAAATGTACAGGTTTATTTATAAAATATAATAATAAGTAACTATTTAATTTGTTTTATAAACAATTTAAATAAAATATAAATTCACTAGGATAGAATTTTTTTGTTGTACTAATTTATTTATCAAAGTATCTTTTGGATTTTATGCGAAGCGGATACAGCATTTTTTAAACAATGAAGTGATTTGTTTGTTTTTTTTTTTAGGTACCTATTTTTTTATTAAACTGAAATATATGTAAAGAATAAACACTTTATCTAATAGATTAATACAGAATTAAAAATACCAATACAATATATAAGAGGCGCATATTACATAAAAAAAGTTATAAACAAAGTTAATGGATATTAATTAAAAATTAAAATCAATTTAGTATGTAATGAACATTGAACAATTACAAATTTCAATGAATAAAAAAGTACATGTTCGTTTTAGTTGTTATACAGTTTTAAATGTAGCGTATTTTACATGCGTATATTCGTACATTATCAACCCTGACAGATACATATTTTAATAATTCAAAAATTAAGACTTACTGAATCCTTTTTCAATAAAATCTATTTTGCGATCACATGAGTATAGGAATATTTGATCATTTATGCCAACAAATACACTATTAATAGAATTAAAAATTAATGTCATAAAAATACAAAATGCATTGTAAAATGTTAACTTACTATTTATTATCTTGTTCAAGTTTAACAACAGCAATATTTTTAACATTGTTGTCAAAATCTAATAATTCTTGTGGTATCGTAAGGGGATCAACCACTATACCCGGCCACCAAATACGATTGAATACTTTTACCCAAACTCCAGTACCCAATACGTAAGTGGAAGTTTCTTTAGTCTTCGGTTTACTCATTTTTGCAATGTTGGTATTTATTAATCACCTATAAAAAGTATAAAACAACAATTTATTTAATTTAACTAATAAAATAATATTTAATGTTGAGTGTCTTTAGTGTGGAAATTCAAAAAGATAAAATAATAGAAAAAGTGAAATAAAAAAGGGTTCAATTTAAGAGACCCGCTCAATTGAATATTTAGGCAGTATACAATTTTATCACCATTGTTGTTAGTCGTAAATTATTATTACCGCGAATATGGTTGTATATGGGCAAGGCTGTGGAGAGAGAAACCCGGGCTCAGAGTTAATACATACTTTGGGAGCCCTACTATTTTTGACCACTTAACCATTCGATGTTAGAAGTAGAATATGTATTAGATTCTTATTTTTACCTACTTGTTTTTTTTTTTTAGTTTAATAACCTTTTGTAAATTGATGGATTTGTCTGTATTTTAACCATGGCTGGGCATTAACGAGTTAAAAAGTTAAGTTACTTTTAACTAAGTTACTTAACGAGTTACTTTTTTTTTAAGAAGTAACTTCTATCTTAACGAATTACTTTTTTTTTAAAGTAACTTATAACTTAACTCTTCAATTCATTTTATAATCATGTTAAATTATATACTTTTATAATTAATTTGATTATTAATATTTAGTTCATAGTTGGTAATAACAAAGTAAAGTTTAAAAGTTTTACCATCACTTTGGAAAACTTTTAGGTAAAAAAATAAAATATACAAATAATTTAATTATTTTGTTGGATTTCATAATATATAAGTACTTACAACAAAATACATTGTTTTAAGATATAAAGACCTACATTATAGTATTATGTTATTTGTAGATCTTTAACATGAGGTGTAAATGGTGTAATTATAAGTTTTATATGAAAAAAAAAAGTAAATTATTTTTAACTAAGTTAAGTTACTTATTTTTTCCAACTAACTTGTAACTTTTAAACTTTAACAAGTTAAATAAAAAAGGAAAGTAACTTTTAACTTTAAACTTAACTTACATTTTTCCAAATTAACTTAACTTAACGAGTTAAAAAAAATAGTTAACTTGCCCAGCCTTGATTTTAACAGAGAGAAAGGATTGAATCATTATCAAAAACTTCAGTCTAACCAATTTGGCTATTGTATAAAAAAAAAAAAAGTTTGACCATGTATGATATTATACACGATAAGTATTGCTGATATTAAAGATTATTTCTAATAAATAAATAATTTAATGTAAATAAATCCTTAAGTTAATGATCAATCTTATAATTAACAAGATCACCCCCTAACCATGTTAGATATTCTCATCTCCATTCACAAAATGAATACTAGCCTTATCTCAATATTAACGTCAATAAATTTCTTATAGGTAGGTAAAAATGTAAACGCTTGGTTAGCGAAGATAAGATACAGTCCAATGGCGTCTTGTCGACTTAAAAAAAAAAGGCTGTATCTAAAAATGTATGTAGCAAGAAAAATTAATAAAAAATAATTTAAAATACTAATACTCGGTGTAACATTTAAGGCACAGTTTTGGTCAATTAAATTGACGTGGAAAATACAGTATTCGAATACATGGCCACCACGCGAAACATTTAGCATATGTCTGCCTTCCCGACGACTGTCGTTCGAATGTTGAATCCAAACAAGATAAAATTAACAATAAAATATTAATGTTATTATATAAATAAAATATTCATACCTGAGTGTTGCGTGTAAAATTAAATTAAAATAACATTAGTGAAAATTACAAAAACAAAATTTGCATACACGTTGAACAAACGTGAGTGAATGTTAACCAAGAATTCGAAGATGTCGGAAAACAGAGTAACAAATAGTCAAAAGGCTAAAGAACCAAAACGAGTGGATCGTTGCGGCAACGTCGTACAAAGGTTGCCAAAAAACTTGGCGCGACGCTAGCGCTTATTACTAGGTGTAGCCTAAACTATATAGTCATGGTGTGTTTCAGGAAAACCTGCCCTACCATCAGTACGTTAGGCGTCGACAGCGCTCCCAGTGTTAATTTGTTTTGCCAATATGAAAAGATCCATAATACATGTTACGAAAAGTCAAAGAGCGATTATGGTGTAAGCTTTTAGAATTTGTCTTTTTTCATTAGCTTCATGGACTGGTTTTATAATAATTCGCTAGAGATTAACAATGAAAATGCTAAATACATTCACTTTGGTATACGAAAATCTGCATATTTAAGTAATTATAAAATCATTGCTCATGATAATAGATGCGTCATCAGGAATAATAAAATTAACGTATGTAAATGTAGAGCATCTACAGAGTACATAAAGTAAGCTCTATTACTTAGGGTTACATACCTATTGATTCTAATTTAAAATGTATGTACACATCAATTATATTAATAAAATGTTAAGAAAATATGTCTGCATATATAAATCTAATAGATCTATTTTAAACGCCAATTTAAAAAAATCGACATACCTTGCAATAATTCAATCTATTCAGTGGAGTGCCCAGCGGGTAGGCCCGGTAGGCCCGGGCTTGCCCTGTGTTTTTTTTGTATTACGAAATGATACGAAATGAAATCAATTTGGAACAAAGATTATTTATTTATTTATTACACACTTTTAAATCAAGCATGAATAATTGTGGCCACAGTTCTTACTGCTTATCGGACGACGACTAAAAATTGTAAATAATAGATAATATTCCCGAAATGATTGTTATTAATTAAACGTTCGTCACTGACTGATCTCCGCCGACAATCGTCAAGAATTTGACGATGTTCATTTGAGATAATGAATATAAATTATAAATGTTATTTTTGGTACCTATTAATAATTTATTACGGTCTATCAGTGTGTACTGTGTAAACGTATACTGAGTGGCAGAGCCGATTGAGGTAATCGTTTTGTCTATGTACACTATTTAGAATAACCTAAATACATTTTTCTTTTATGAAACTGCTTAATATTTTAAATAAATAAAATATATCAAATAAACCAAATAATTTAAAGACTAAATCAAAGGTTAAAAAACAAAAACTGATAATGAAAGATGAAGAACTCGATACAAGCAAGGACAATAAGGTACAATTGTCTAGTAATGTTACACAATCTTCAATTAATGAAGAAGTTGTAGAAACAACTATAGTGTGGTTAATACTTTAGACATCCTCAGTAGACATCTTTAGTACCTAAATCAACAGTTTTTAAATATTTTTTTTTATTTTCAGGGTTCAACGATGTCGCAATGCAGCAGTTTGATAAACAATACCAGTAATGTTGTACCATCACTGCCTTTAGTTAGTGCAAGTTATACAGCACCAGTAATTTGGTAAGTGTAATCAAAATAATACAAATAATCAAATTTGTAAATGTCTAAAAACAGAAAAAAAAAAAATTTTTGCTTTTAGTAATACTGTCTCATACTCCAACATTGAACCTACAACGCTACAACAGATACAACATCCTGGCCCATTGAGGAATTTTGGGCCAATTGTAATTGCCCCAGCCACAGAGATCATTGACTCAACATCCTTACCGGACACAGAGATCATTGACCAAACATCTCTACCGGACACAGAGGTCATCGACCGAACATCCCTACCGGACACAGATATCGTTGACATAACATCCCTATCGGACACAGAGATCATTGACCTAATATCCCTACCGGACACAGATATCATTGACCTAATATCCCTACCGGACACAGATATCATTGACCTAACATCTGAACCGGACACAGAGATCATCGAGCGAACATTCCCACCAGCCACAGAAATCATTGACATAACACCCCTAACGGACACAGAGATATTTTACCTAACAACCATATCGTCCATCCCTGTTCCATCAACTATGCAGGAGAATTCTATTCGTATTGAATTTATGAGAACACCGCAACGTTTTTTTTATACTTAATAATTGTGGAATATTTTTCAACTTCTTACAATTTTATTGTTTTAACATTTATTATTTGATCAATTGCAATATAGAAATAAGTAACGGGTCTGTATGTTATTAATAGGGTTAGGATGTCTATGAATTTTCATA
>NC_042493.1:100940188-100941724 GCF_005508785.2 Acyrthosiphon pisum
TTTAGTGCATAAGTGCATACATATTCATACATATTTTAGTGCATAAATATCCTAACCCTAAATTTAATAACTTATTAAATTGAATTCAGAGTAGTATTGACACAAAAAACTACTATTTAGACTTATTTAAGGTTACCATTAGTACTCTTTTAAGAGTACATGTAGGTACTCTTATGAGCTCTTACAATGTTTGTACTCTCACTTTTTTTATATTGGCAACAATGTACTCTTTTTTTCTATTTCTATTTAATTCCGAAAATACCAAAATGCCAAAAGTCGTAATAAATTTATAAGCTAATCTAATAAAGTAATAACATAAATATAAATTTAATCGGTACGAACGTTATCGATGTTATCGACGTTTTTCTCCGAAATATCTACGGTATTACGGTATATATAATATATGTCACATGTATGATCGTTGTTTGAAAATTGGAATTAGTCTGTGTTAGTATTTGCTACTATGTACTATAGTTATAACCATATAGTTTAGTTTGTTAATTTCACGCTTACGCATCAAGCTACTATTCGTAAATTGTGTTCATCAAAAATGCCTCGTCGAAAAAATGGACAGCCAATTTCGATCAATTTAATTGTTTAAAATGGATGTCTTTAAACACCAAACCTTTGTGGACTGGTATAGAAAATAGCATTGTATTTGTAAACAAATATGATCTACAATTAAACGACTCTTTATTATTTGATCAATCTCAAAACTTGAATTTGTTTTTGTCACAAATGGAAAAAAAGAAGACTTTATATCATTATTATCAGATAAAAAGTGGGTGAAATATTTTGAACAAAGAAGCTATGATACATCTTCAGAACTATTAAAAATATGCACGTTCTACTTCACCATACCTGCCCAAAATGCCAATGTCGAGAGAATATTTAGTCTTATGAAAGCACAATGGACTGATGATAGAAATAGACTTCTACCCGATTCTGTAAAACATTTGTTGATGACACAATATAATTTTAAGCATTTTGACTGTACCCAGTTTTATGATTATTGTATTAAAGATAAAAGTTTGCTATCAAAAATTCGAAGCAGTAATAAATATTAAATTCTTAAACATATAGGTATTATATTAATCAAATACCCATGTTCCTAATTAAAATTATTAATAAAAACTAATTTTTTACCAAATATATCATATATTATGATAATATTATGCATTTTTGTATTAAGTATTCATACATAGTTTAGTATATAAAATGTCTTGTTAATTAAATAAATATTAACTATGTAATCAGAGTTTTTATATTATGTACTCTTTTCTAAAAGACACAATGTGGTAACCCTAGCCTTATTTAATATATATGTTACGGTGAATGATGTTAACGTGGTAAATGTCGTCATTCCCCGGTAAATGACGTAATTTACCTAAAAATTGGTAAATGTTGTAAATGTAGACATTCCCCGGTTATTGACGTTAATCCCCAGTTTAATTGGAGAATGATGTTCATTACATTTATGGGAAGAATCGTATCGAATTTTCTAAAATACCTAGTGTTGACTTTTAATAAATAGTT
>NC_042493.1:100941901-100948533 GCF_005508785.2 Acyrthosiphon pisum
CGTAGCGACAAAGCGTTAAAATATCACTACGGAAGTAGATAAACAAGCGGAAATCTGACTAGCCATAACGCCGATAAGCCAAGTAATAATATGAAATGGTCTATATTAGTTTAGTATTTACGCTTATATTCTACGCGAGTACTTGTATATGCGACGAGCGCGAGTTAGCGTTGTAGTTTTATTTAAAAGTAATATTAAAGTATGGGGAATAAATTTAATGCAGCAATCGAAAAAATTATCAACAGTAAAAAGAGAAAAAAAAATTGGGACACATAAAAAAACGGTATCTAACAAATAACAGACTTATGCATAAATATGATGCTGTGACAATTGGTGGAAAATTAAAATTAATTAAACCTATAGTTGAAAATGACTGACGTTTTATATTATGTCACAGTAAACGAGTTGTTTGTAGTAATTCATTCGGCACATTTAACAGTAGCCAGTACCCAGTAGGGCATGGCGGTAGAAATATGATGATGGCTGTGTTAATAACAAAATATTGTAATGTGACAATGGAGGCATCAATCATTATTAAACAGTATCTATATTAAAACAATCAGTGTATTATTTGAGATATATCATCATTTACCACAAGTTTTGGTAAATGACGTCAATTACCGGTGAAAGATGTACATTTGAGTTTAAAATATGTGTTTTTACAACATTTACCCATATAATTGAATCATTTTGGCTAATGACGTCATTGACCGGGAAATGAAGACATTTACCAATTTTCGTCTTTCACCGTAACATATACAATACTCAATAACGTTATATTTAAAATTATTTTGTATGTGTATAATACTACACCCATTTGTATTTAATAAATAAATAATATATTTAGTACAATAATTAAGCTGGCAAGGAACTTTTACCACCAAAAACTTATTACACTTGCTGGATTAGATTAAAAAAAAAAAATTGGAATTTAATTAAATTCCATTTACATAGTAATAAACTAAAGAGTACAATTGTCAACTGAAGTCTAATTAATAATGATAGGGAAAAAATTACTGGGAAAGAAAACATAGCAAATGAGTTTAATAGTTTTTTCTCTAAATTCAGTAGCGGAATATCTAATAACATAAAGAGTTATAACTTCCAACCTGTTAGTTTTGATACACTTAACAAGAACTGTTACATTTCTGACACTATATTTTTAAAACCAACTGAGCACTTTTTAGTTTTTGAACTATTGATTTAACAATAAAGTCTGATTTAAAAAAAAAAAAAAAATATTTTATAATTTCATGAACAAAATTATTTTAATATAAAAACAATTATGGTTTAGAATCTTAATATGTAAATTTATTGTTGATAAAGGTAGGTACCTGTTTTTATTTTATTAATTATTCAAAATTTTATCAAGTTTTAATATGTACACGGTTTTACATACTTTAAAATATTATGTGTAAACCTTTAGTTAGTGCACAGTTAAGAGCTTAAATTAATAATCATAAGATATAATAATAATTTTTTCTTGTTCACAGATAACGATAAATACATTAATTGTTTAAATTTCTAACAGCATAATATATAACTATTTATAATTATTATATAATACATTATTAAAATAATTTCAGTTTTAAATGTTTTAATAATTTACAAGGGCACACATTTTCGACCAAAAAATTTGGTTTCCGGGGCAATTCTCACTCCCCCCTAAATTCAGCACAGTTTGTAGTTTAGTATTATATTAGAAATACTTAATTATGTACAAAATATACAATATTATATTATCTATTATGTTCTAAAATATAGATTATAGAGCCCATCAGCTTATTATTCAATTGGCGTATGATACTCATTAAATTTTTGTAAAACTAGAATGTTTCATATGTAAACATGTGACTCGTTTGCTGTTTGTGTATGTATCGGTATAGGCCGCTGATATCAAAATGTCAACCTTAAAAGTAAAAACTGACGTGTAACATTATTAATTGTTCTTTGCTTTAACATGCTTTATATAATACAATGGTGAATGACATGTTCAAATATTTTTTTGGGTATATCTCTTTTACATTCTTTATATTTAAAAATTAAAAATAAAATTTACCGCCTACTATTGTATAATTATTAAAGCCCGGACATTTAATGCTCATCTATACAGAAATTTGATTCATGAAGTATAGAATTTATTGGTACAATTTTTATTTTGCATTTTTTGCATTTTTAGGGAATTTTATGCTTTACGGTAATTTTTTAGTATTTTTGGTGCATTTTATTCATTTTTGTACTTTTTTTTTTTACATATATTTGCATTTTTCTTCTTGAAAGTTACATTTTATTGTAACACATCATGCAGTTTCCATTAGCTTGTCGATTATTAACGTTCATTATCTTTTTTTTTTTTTTTTTAGTCGCGATCTACGATTATTTAATAAACTGTAGGCAGATACTATTTTGGGACTGGGACACCCATGTGCTTAAAATCGGTTATCGTGGATTTCGTTTAGGTAATACATTTTAAAAACATATTCAAGATTAATTTTTAGATTTAAGATTTCATTTATTAATCAGTTTCATTGTATGATACTGTGAGGGATACAAAATTAAAATTCATGAATATCATAATTACATTTTTTTTAAAATATAATAAATTATTAGTAATACTTCTTTTCAATCTTCACCGCTGAAGAATAGTCCCTCGAGGAGAAGATTAATTATAAAATAACTTTCGTACTTCATCATTAAGAGACACACGGCTTTGTAAATCTTTTAACACAACTTCTTTTATATTCCTTTGTCCAGGTTTTTTATCATATTCCTATGAATACAAAATATATATTAAACATATTGTGCTAGTATACTCATAAAATAAACATACCATAGCATATGTTTTTCCTTCCAATGAAGATAGATATGGTTTTATCTTAAAATTTGAGATCTTGTTTATACCGGTAAGTGAAACTCTGCAAACCATTGTTGGTATCTAAAAAAATATCATTGTAATTATTACAATAAATTTGGTTAGCCATATGAATAATTCATTTTATTAAGTATTAGTATTATTATATTTTCTACTCACTTTTTTAAATGAAACATAGTTTGGCAACGCAAATATATTTTTGGAAGGAATTAAAAAAAGTTTCCCCAAATTCAATTAAGATACATTCGACGTTATTTGTATTTTCAGAATGTTGCATTAAGACCCTAGCTCTATAAAACCCTCCGTTATTCTTTGTAGAATATACTGCCACAAGATCGCCAGTCTTTACGGCTATTGGTTTGTATTGTTCACCTATAAAAATAAATGTTTGTATACATTATACGCATCAAAACAAGTTCAGTTTAATATTTACAAGAAATTTATATACCTACTAAGTACAACAACTATTATAAACAGTACAATTTTTATTTTATAATAAAATATCTAAAATATGGTTCATAACCAATCTTAGATCTGAACAAAGTTACACCAGTTGGGAATAATGTTTACGTAAAATATTACACATCTACTTACCCCAAAATAGTCAAAATCAAAAAATTATCACAAACAAACAAACTATTAAGTAAGTACTATTTCTAAACCATTAGTTTTAGTTTTAATAATTATAGCCCCTACTATTATGCACTTAAGTATTAGTTTACTAAATTACTTGAATTTTCCTTGTTGAAAAATTGCTTATTTCAACTTTATTTTTTAGTTTTAGAAATAATATATTTTACTGAAAATTGAACATTACTATTTTCTCCGTTTAGTCAGTACAAAACATTTTTAAATTTTTCATATAATTTTATTTTTCTTACAAAAATACTATCAAAATTTTTTCCAAATAAAAATTCAACATGATCACCACTTTGCCAGTTATTTGAAACTCTATTTGAACCTGTAAATGGAAATATACATTTTATTAATAATTTTGAATACAATAATTGTATTCAATTATTGAAGGATACACTACGAAAAAAATATAATTAGATAAAATAGTTTAAAAAAAAATCAAAAATGTATTTAAAATTGTATAACAATTGTTTATAAATTATTAAAACAAAAAAATAAGGCAAAAGTGCAAAATCAACAGACACATAATTTAGTTTCATTTATCAAAAGTAATAACTACAAGTATTGTAATATGAAAGCCTATATAAAAAAAAAAATGTATGCATACTAATAATATCATCTAACAGCTGTAGTTATTTTTAAACCTGTTGTACCTTTAAGACCAACCTTTAGAGCTAAACCGGGAATCTATAAATAAATATACAAATGCATTAATTTATACAAAAATAATAAATTAGCTCTAAAATGAATGTGTTGCATTTTTTAAACAATTTGGAATTTCATAGATGTTATAACCAAGCACATCTATATGTTAGCCAATATCTATTAAGAACACAGAATACTTCTCTCCACGTTTGTCAAGTACTTCAGCACGGAAAATGTTCTCTTCAAATTTCACACTTACTATATCCTTATATTTAGGATTCATTTTTAAAATAAAATCTAAAATAAATAAAATAATAATAAAAGTTATGTGTCAATAATCTGTAATTAATCTTAAAATTTATCTATACATACACAGTCGAGTTGAGACCATATTAATTCATAATTTCATATTTATATTAAAATGCCAATTGATGGGGAAAATATTAAGATTTATCTGTGCTGTCGCTTTTTAATTTTTACTAATATAATTGAGTGGGTTTAACAATTTGTACTCTGTGATAAATATAGCCTTATAAAATATACATAATATACTAATTACTAAAAATATACTGCCTACTGTACTATTGTGTTTATTTATTATATCTTAAGTATCCGGAATAATTCAAATTTAAAGCAATACAATTTTATACAGTGTATTTAACTTAAATAGTTGTGCAAAATATTGAATCTGAATAACCTTGCATAAAAAAGGGTTTTTTTTTAAGGAAGTTGAGTATACTAAAATACATATTCTTGGCAAATTTCCAAAATCTCTCTCTTGGTGCTTATGCACAATAAAATAAAATTTTAAATTACTAAACTAGATACCAAATCAAAATAGCACTATTTTTGTCAAATAACATTGATGCATTAACTTTTTCTACGTTAAAAATTGTCAGTCTCACAGCAGTTTAAAGCATTAACATAACTGCTTTTTCAAACTTGTTCAAAAAATAAAGATTTAAATTTTATTGCATTAAGTTATAATTTTTGTAAAAGAAACAAAGCAAATGCATCTGAATTACAAGCCTCCTTGTAACAGGCAACGGGAAGAGAGGAGAGATCAATAGCTTTTTTATAATAAATTTAAATCCATTTTTCAAACATGATTCTAAACGTTAAGTTCACATCCACAAGTCGTAAATATTTGTTCTGACTAAGCTGTCAATAAGTTAAGTCATTGCTCAGAATCTAAAATAGCTTACATTGGTTTTAAAATTTTAAAGTAACTCTCCTAAACACATTTGCATTAAAATATGTATAAAACTATAAATATTATAATTACCATTCGTTATTTTCGAATATATTGTAGTATTATTTTTAGTACATTTGCAAAGGTATAGGTGGTCAAAATTTTCAAAATGAGTACAAAAAACGGTATCGCCAGTTCTCAATTCAATATTTAATAAGACTTCTAGTTCAGGTGAGTTTATCAACACTGTGTCGTTTTCAGTAATATTATGTGGTTTTTGAATAGATTCTCCTATAAATCAAAAATATTATAATGAATTATTGAAGTATTTTTTATCTATTAATACAGGCGTAAGATCTGATTCATAAAACGATGATAAATTAAAAACATATTATTATTTATTAGACAAATAAAATGAAAGATAGATATACTATGTAATAATACTATAATATTATTAAATAATTTTATCTGTAAGTAATTATTTTACTATACAAATTATACAAATAAAACAAATATGACAAAAAAAAAAAAATTTACCAGTTTGTATTGATGTACATTTCATTAGATATTTCAAATTAATATATGATCCATTTTCTATATCTTTCAATTTCACATTTTGTAGACAATATTTTGTTTTTTCATCGAATTCCTTAAAAATAATTTATACATAATATACATATATATTATATACATTTAAATAATATTTTATTTTAAAATTATAACAAACACAAATATTTGTATTTTTATGAGTTTCAAATAATAATAATAACATTGTGTAGCATTAATCATTGTTATTGTTTAATATAAACATACATTTGATTGATTACTAACATTATTACTACATTGAACTCATTAAATAAATTAGTTTTTCTTATTGATTGATTAAATTTAATTAGAAAATTATAAGATACATATCTATTTTCAAATAATTTTAAGTAGGTATAGTATACATTGCGTACAATCATAAATGGCTTTCCTCTGTCACAAAATGTTTGAAATATTTCTTCAATTTGTTCAGTTGTTAGAATGTCTTTTAAATCTCTGAGTCCTATTTTAACAGCTCTTCCAGGCTGAAATTGTACAAACAAAAATATATAGAAATATAGATTGGACTATCCATGCATAAATAGTAATTTTATTTGTATTATTAACTGGAAAACAGACTTGACTCAAATTATGATAATATGGATAAAAACCATTGAAAACTTGATCATAACAAAATATAAATCATAAACAATTAAATAATAAATTAAAAGTACAAGAAAAAATACCTTCTTCAATTCATCA
>NC_042493.1:100948583-100954015 GCF_005508785.2 Acyrthosiphon pisum
CATCATAACTACCTTCATTATTTTTTAATATTTTGGCTCTACATAAACCATCATTTTGAGATGAAAAAACTTTGACCTTGTCCCCCACAACTGGATGATACTTGAGTATTTTATCTAGTAATAAAAAAATACATTTATAAATTAATTGTTTTGTAGCTTATTACATAAAATAATTGTGAATATTAAATTAAGGTACTCATTATTTATTTCCAACTACTAATTAGTGCTATATGATAACTATACTAGTTAGTATGACTACAACGTTGATTATCAAATATGGTGTTTTAAGGTCATACTCAAAAATATTATTAAAAATAATAATAACCATCACTTATCAGTAATTTTTTCAAAATATTTAATCATAATTAAATGATATTTTGAACTGTATGCATTCTACAGACACTTGCCTAAGACAGAAAAATATGCTATGAAGTTATTTCAAAGAATATAATTTTGAAATATGTAAATAGTCGATGCAGCGATAAATTTTCATCACATTTAGGTGAACTCAAATAAAAAAAACACGTATGTAAAAACATTAATTAATAGCGATAGAAGTTTAGTTGGTACAGAGTCGTTTGAAATAATCTTTATGTTAATATTTGTTGGAATAAAGAACCCATATTTTAGAAAGTGTAGTGTAAAAAAATAGTAGTCAATAAAACATCAATTTTTCAATGTTACAAGTAGTCTTAGATGATTAAATTATGAGTCTGAAGAAAAAAGAAAAAGTAACAAAAATAATATAACAAAACTCAATTATTTTTAATTTACAAATTTCTCAAGTTTGTTTTAACGATTTGACTAGTGAGAAATATAAATTAAATTTTACCTGTACTCTTAGCAGTGTTGAATACAGTATCGCAATCAACAAAATTGTAACTACCACTGTTGCCACATTGTATAGCTTTTCCAACATACAAACAAGTAAAATCTTTAAAATAAGTCAATATGAAATAATCCTCATTTTTTAACGGCACACTGTTAAGATTTTCTTTGCCAATAACTGAACTACTAGATAGATATAAGCTGTGAATATACATTTTTCTATGAACATAATAATCAAGTAATATTTAGATAGAAGAATAAAATATATATTTACCTTGATTTGATAGTATCATGAACAGAGTATATATTTTGAACACTTACAATTTTTGGACCATTGGTAGAGTTAATGCTTAAAAAAATTTAAAAATAAATTAATCACAGAAACTAGTAATTACAATAAAGGCATTATGTAAACTTAAAATGATTTGTAAGCCCAAGAACCTTTAGAACAGTTCTTTTTTTTTCATTGGGAAAAATTCATAATATGTCGGCTTTGATCGCCAATTATAAACATTTATAAAATTCAAAAAATATACTACTTATACATTATTTCAACCTAAAAATTGGCCGCAGGCAACAGGCTTTATTGCTGTAGATATTTACAACAATTAGGACATATATGCAAATGATAACAAAACTAAGGATACCAACAAAATAACCTGTAGATCATTAATTAAATTATTTTATTAAGAAAACATTGAATTATGGGCCCTATTAAAATTAATAAGATTAGACGTTAGTATAGGAAACATAAAATTTTAAATTTGTATAAAGTACTAAAAGAGTAAAATTCAAAATGAAGATTTCTATAAGTACTATAATATTTTAACTATTCATTGATAATAACAAAAAGAAAATATATCAACTAAATAATATTAAAGTTAATAACTTACTCTTTTTTTTTATTCTAATAATTGTATTTCATTAACATAATTTTCCAACTCTGTGTCATTATAGTTAACATCAACAAGAACAGCACCTTCGTGAAAATTCTAAAAATAAATAAATAATATAATAATAATAAAATATTCAATAAATAATACAATACAAATTAATAATTACACTCTCTGACAGAAGGGGTTTTATAGAAAATGTTGTTTTCTTCGGAATAAAATCTTTGAATGTGACTGGTAAAACCTAGAATACAATATTTGATATTGATTAAGTGAATAATTAAATTTGAGCGCTTAAAATGTAAATAACTTTTACTTATTAATGGCTCATAGGTAAAATAATATGGAAGTACAAACAGATTTTCTAATTTAGTTTCATGAACAGAGCCATAGTCAATTAATTCAATTATGGTATTGTCAGTTACAAATTCATTGAAACTAATTAGTTTTCCTCTGAACCTTAATAAACGCATAACATAATTTATAAGAGTAGACACAGGTTGTATGTTGTGTATAGTATAATTAAAGTACATTATTTAATAATTATATAATAAAAAAATTACCATTTGCCTTCAATTTCAACAGCTACTATTTTGAATGTTTCAAAATGTGTAACAATATCATATAAGCTACTCTCTAGTGAAATTGATTGCATGTCTTTCTTTCGCTTTTCCATTTTTTCCCTAGTTGTTACTACGTACCCATTTTTCAAACCACTTTGAATTAAATGAACCTATTAAAATAAAATAAATATTATAATGTTTAATATTAAAAAAAAAAGTATATCAATATTTTACAGATATTCAGTTCAGTTTTAGGCATGTATGTGGTATTTTTTTCATATCATGTATTATTGTTTTTATATTTATCTAATGTTTAACGTATTAATATACGGGCGCGGACTGATGAAAAATGGCAGAGGACGGTATATAATTTGATGGTAAATATTAAAATGGTTTGGACTTATTGAAACAAATGTAGTAAATGATTTTGGTCACAGTTCTTTTTTTTTTTGGTGCATTATTAAGAAGTTTATATAACTGTTTTTATGGGTTTCAGAATTAATTATTTGATGAATGTTACATTAATAATAAAGTAAATATATAATAAGTGTATCTTTAAACTGATTAATCTACTTCCCTTAGGTATAATATTGTGATGGACTAGCATAATATTATGTTGAAATTAATTTTTATTTAAAGCCATAGAACCATACAGAACGACTAACTGACAGAATCAGGATATTGACCATGCACAGGTTTAATAGTAAGTATTCATTATTTTAATAATGAATTAATATTGTAAATCATTGTTTTATAAAATAAAGTAGGTATGATTGTAACACTATAGATAGTTAAATTATTTTTACAAAAGTGCGGAGTACGATAACGTAATTGTTGTTTCCAGATTTAAATACCCAATAAAAATAATTAAGGGCATACAAATATGCATTATTGTCTATTGGCTTTTGGTCTATTTAGTTGAGCAATAAAGCTGACTGGAAAAAATATTAATATATTAAAGAAAAAGTTTAATAGATTTGTAAATATTATATTTAATGTTTGTTAATAACAAAATCGTTTAAAAATTATAACGAGCCTGTGGTCTACTAGGAACTATTTGGAACAATCCTTGTACAACGATAATAATGATAACACAAAATTAAAAATGACTTATATATAGGTAACTAATATTAATGCCCTCCATATCAAGCATTTAAAAGTAAATAGCACAACTATTATAATTTATGAACATACCTCAGTCCACGTGTTCAAAGGCAAGAATAATTATTCCAAAACTTGTTTGGACGTAAGAGGACTCAAAGCCATTATTATGTACGTGTATAGGTACTAATTAAAATGATATTTTTAACAAAAATAACCAGATAGAAGTTCGCAATAGGTAGTCAATATGCTCGCTCGTTCAAAATTCATAATTGCGAAAGACGTGAACACAAAAAATATCGATAAAAAATATATTAAAATTGTTAGTCGTTGCGTCTCAGCTCTAGAATCGCGAACGCGAGTTTGCTGCGGTAGTTTGAAATATGATAAGGATTATTGGTTCCACGATTTATACCAGCGATTCTGCAGTGCCGACAACGTAAAGAAAACACGGTAAATTATTTACGGTGATGTCCGCGTGGCCATTCGCTCACTCTGCGCCTGTGCTGTGCTCATACCGTAGACCTATAAACTAATGGACAGCGCATAGAGTATAATATAGAGATGCCCTATCAGAATAAGTATTGTTGAATGAGGATTATAATATGGATCGACAAAAGTGAACAAACAACACAATATTAGTTACAATAATAATAAGTAATATTTCACTATAACTAAAAAACATAACTAAGTATGAAAAGTAAATTGTCTTCTAACAATGTAAGTTCTATGCTTACAAGACATACATGACGTACACATAAGGAATACTATAGTGCAGTCCCTACAGAGTGCATTTGGCCGTCTTTATATACAAGTGACCCTATGACTCTGTTACAAAAATACGCGGTGGCGTGATTTACCTACATTTACAATAACAATTATGATGCACATTGCACTTGCAACATATGCAATATATTGTAACATTATATAATATATTAATTATACTTTTAACACAACCCGTTAATTAATAATTTATATATACTAAAATTCTATTTGTCTAACGCCCATTGCTAATCGTAGTTTCTCAAAACGCTCCTATTGAAGTGGCTTTGTCAGTATATCTGCTATCTGATCCTCTGTTCCTACGAACTCTAACTGAAAAATGTTTTCTTCAAATTTTTCCCTGATGAAATGATATCGTATATCTATATGTTTTGTTCGTTTGTGAAACTCTGGATTCTTTATCAATCGAATGGCTGATTGATTATCGATGTATAATGTTGGTTGGCTGCCTTCCCCAATCGTTATGCTGTAAATCAGTTTTATTAACCAAATTATACCTTTAATCGCTTCACATGCTGCGATGTATTCCGCTTCTGTTGATGAGAGAGATACACTATTTTGTATCTGTGATGTCCATGAAATGACTGATGATCCTAATTTGAATAAATACCCTGATGTTGATCTACGTGTTTCTACACAGCCAGCATCACTATAAATTTCTAATGTTAATTTTATATTATTATCAAAATATAGACCATAACTTATTGTTTTCTTTATGTAACGTATAATTCGTTTAATTAGGTTTCAATGTGCCTTCAATGGATTAGATAAAAAAACGACTTGCATAATTAACCGAATATGCTATATCGGGTCTCGTGACTTGAGATAAAAACAATAAACTCCCTAATGCTTGTCGATAAGGGAATGTTTCATTATTTTGGTCTGATATAACGTTTTCTAGGTCAATACTATCTGACCTACTTATTGGTATCGATAATTCCTTTGCACTCTTTAAATTAAATTTTTGTATAATATTAATCGCGTAACTGCTCTGATTAATAAATATTGAACCATCTTTTAATTTTTATACCGGGTGATTCTTTTATCGTTGAACACTCATTATTTCAAAAAGTGTACATTTTTTTGCAAATATTTTTTTACATAGTTTCAAGTCGCTTATAAAACAACGTTTTTCTTAAAAAATTATATTTTTAAATATTTTTGTCCTTATAATTTTTTAAGTTTTTTACCTTTTTGAAAGACAACATTGGGTTTTAATTTTATATTCCAAAGCAGAATATTTTTCTTAGTATTTTGATACATG
>NC_042493.1:100954065-100956091 GCF_005508785.2 Acyrthosiphon pisum
ATCGATAAAAAATATATTAAAATTGTTAGTCGTTGCGTCTCAGCTCTAGAATCGCGAACGCGAGTTTGCTGCGGTAGTTTGAAATATGATAAGGATTATTGGTTCCACGATTTATACCAGCGATTCTGCAGTGCCGACAACGTAAAGAAAACACGGTAAATTATTTACGGTGATGTCCGCGTGGCCATTCGCTCACTCTGCGCCTGTGCTGTGCTCATACCGTAGACCTATAAACTAATGGACAGCGCATAGAGTATAATATAGAGATGCCCTATCAGAATAAGTATTGTTGAATGAGGATTATAATATGGATCGACAAAAGTGAACAAACAACACAATATTAGTTACAATAATAATAAGTAATATTTCACTATAACTAAAAAACATAACTAAGTATGAAAAGTAAATTGTCTTCTAACAATGTAAGTTCTATGCTTACAAGACATACATGACGTACACATAAGGAATACTATAGTGCAGTCCCTACAGAGTGCATTTGGCCGTCTTTATATACAAGTGACCCTATGACTCTGTTACAAAAATACGTGGTGGCGTGATTTACCTACATTTACAATAACAATTATGATGCACATTGCACTTGCAACATATGCAATATATTGTAACATTATATAATATATTAATTATACTTTTAACACAACCCGTTAATTAATAATTTATATATACTAAAATTCTATTTGTCTAACGCCCATTGCTAATGTAGTAAACCCAAAAGCTATAGTATTGTTTTAAATAAAATAATATAAAATAAATAAATTATACATACAGTATAATTTATTTGTAGTAATGTAGGTATTAATACGGAATATAAAGTAAGCCTAAATAACAGGAAACGTAGGCCAAAGGCGAAAACAACAAGTTGTTATAGCTAGTCACACATTAATGAAATTCAGCAATATTAGGGATGTATTAATACCCACAGCTATAATATGATATTAATCATGTAGATATTATACATTTAGTATAATTTATAATAGGTAATGTAGGCATATAACGGGAAGTGTAGATCAGAGGTGAAAACAACAAGTTGTTTTACCTAATGCAATTCGACATTACTAGGGAAGTAATATTAGAATATAGCTATCACGCCACTAGTACGTCATTGTTAGAACCCACATAAATACGGGTAGAGCGCCTACCATTACTTAGAAGATAGTCAGCCCTCGTCGTAGGTCTAACAAGCTTACGACAGTGCTTATAATTATTGTGTATTTGAATTTGTAATAATAAAGTGTTAAATTATTGTTATCTTTAAAAAGTCTAAAAGTGTTTATAATTATCACCTATCTTTCTCATCCACGACTCAAGACAACGACGAACGTGCGACGTCGTTAAATAATTATTGTATTAGTGTTCAACGTGTCCTGCACGGCGATCACTACACTAATCGTAGTTTCTCAAAACGCTCCTATTGAAGTGGCTTTGTCAGTATATCTGCTATCTGATCCTCTGTTCCTACGAACTCTAACTGAAAAATGTTTTCTTCAAATTTTTCCCTGATGAAATGATATCGTATATGTTTTGTTCGTTTGTGAAACTCTGGATTCTTTATCAATCGAATGGCTGATTGATTATCGATGTATAATGTTGGTTGGCTGCCTTCCCCAATCGTTAAGCTGTAAATCAGTTTTATTAACCAAATTATACCTTTAATCGCTTCACATGCTGCGATGTATTCCGCTTCTGTTGATGAGAGAGATACACTATTTTGTATCTGTGATGTCCATGAAATGACTGATGATCCTAATTTGAATAAATACCCTGATGTTGATCTACGTGTTTCTACACAGCCAGCATCACTATAAATTTCTAATGTTAATTTTATATTATTATCAAAATATAGACCATAACTTATTGTTTTCTTTATGTAACGTATAATTCGTTTAATTCGGTTTCAATGTGCCTTCAATGGATTAGATAAAAAAACGACTTGCATAATTAACCGAATATGCTATATCGGGTCTCGTGACTTGAGATAAAAACAATAAACTCCCTAATGCTTGTCGAT
>NC_042493.1:100956539-100973376 GCF_005508785.2 Acyrthosiphon pisum
ATATTTATACCAAGAAAATAGTTCAATGACCCCGTTGTCATCTGAAATTCTGTATTAAGCGCACTTAATAATTGTTCAATTGATTCTTCATTTTGTGCAGCTATTAACCCATCGTCTAGAAAAATAGCTAAAATAATTTTATTATCTTTTAAATTATTTACAAATATGCAGGCATCTTCTTCACTAGATTTTACATTGAATTTACATAAAAATTCGGTAAATCTACTATTCTAACACATTGGTGCTTGTTTTAATCCATATGAACTCTTCTTTAGTTTACACACACGATTAGTATTATCTTCATATCCTATTGGTTGTATCATGTAGATTTCTTCAAGATATTGCAATTATTGCCTTTTTGTACCAAACGAGCCTCTTCTAATAATAGACGACCTGTTAAATTGTTGACCTTTTTATTCACTGATTGCATTGAACCCCATGCACTATAAAAATGCTGATAACTATTTGGTAAAGTCATTAACATTTTTGTTATTAACATATCATCTGAAATATTTTCACCTGCTAACTTTAAATCGTTAGCTAATTTCTCTAATTTAAAAATGTGTGCTGAAATGTTATCTGTAGGGATTTTTACATAACTAAAAAACTTTTGTTGAAGTAAGTACAAATTTACCTCAGATTTTTGTTCATAAACACTTAGTAGTTTTTCCCACATTTGATATGCACTCTCACAATTAATTAAATACTGCATTGGACCATTTTCTATTGAAGTTACTATTATCTTTTGACACTTATTGTCTGCTTTTGTCCATGCGCTTGATTGATTCATATGCCGGCTTCTTGCCTCTTCATCGGTTTCTTTATCCGAAAGTTTAGTTATCTTGACACCTGGTTTTGTCCATTCACCTGTACACAAACTGCCTAACTCATATGAGTTAATTATTATTCTCATCTGGAACTTCCACAATGGCCATCCTTCTGCGTTCGTCAACTTGGACACCCTGACCGAATCTTCCATGATTTGATCAATATATGAACTGCAAAAATGTACCTTAGTCTCTTAGTTCCCCGTTAGAACCTGACAATTTCCTTTTGTTGTCCTGTAATGATCACTGATGATGATCTGGTGATCTAGTGATCTGGGCCCATAACCTGTTGAATGAGGATTATAATATGGATCGACAAAAGTGACCAAACAACACAATTAGTTACAATAATAATAAGTAATATTTCACTATAACTAAAACACATAGGTAACTAAGTATGAAAAGTAAATTGTCTTCTAACAATGTAAATTCTATGCTTACAAGACATACATGACGTACACATAAGGAATACTATAGTGCAGTCCTTACAGAGTGCATTTGACCGTCTTTATATACAAGTGACCCTATGACCCTGTTACAAAAATACGCGGTGGCGCGATTTACATTTACAATAACAATTAGGTATGATGCACATTGCACTTGCAACATATGCAATACCTATATTGTAACATTATATAATATATTAATTATACTTTTAACAAGTATTATGAATTATGTGAAGCAAAACATGTCAGATTTTGTTTCCAATAACTAACAACGCAACTGCTATTTTTCAAGTTTTCGTAAATTCCACCAATTTAATATTTTGAATATTTTATAATACTTTATACTCGGAAACTATTTTAAGAACAAACCTAAGATGTTGGTGTGTTGCAATAGTTTAAGTATTTATAGTACTGATAATTTCCTCACCAAAAATTATTACCCTATTATTTGTAACTTTTTTTAAATCATCAGCTACATAAATATTAAAACAAAATATTCTTAAGTATATACCAGGAACTAATAAAACTACGATAATTTCAGTGTGTGAAACGAGGTGGGTTGAAAACCATGATGCACTCACAAGATTCATTGAAATTTATTGTCCAGTCCTGTACACGTTAGAAGAGTTGGAAAACCACCATAATAGTGACACTTCGTCTAAATCCTCACAATTACTTAATGCTATCAGTAAAAGCGAGTTTGTTATTAGTTTAAACGTAGCAGGTGAATTATTTTCTCTGACTTTGCCTCTATCTTTGCAAAGTTTTACAAAAAGTTAACTCTGATCTATACGAAGCATGTGAACATATTGAAAATATATCCGAAATTTTAATGAAAAATCGAGAAAACACCAATGAAGAATTTTCAATTTTATTTAATAAATCTAAAAACATGTTAGAATCAGTTAATAATGAAATAGCTATACCAACAATTAATTCTCGTCAAACTAAACGTATCAACATTAAAACCAATGATCCCGAAGAATATTTTCGAATTTCAATTTATATACCTCTATTAGACGACTTTATACAACAACTAAATGAACGATTTAATAACAAGAAAGAATTAATAACGAGCCTGCAAAACGTTATCCCTAAATTTTGTGTCAACAAAAAATATAAAGATATTAAACCTTGTGTTGATTTTTATATTGGTAATTCAAACTCACTAGCTATTGAAGCAGAATTTTCGCTATGGCAGACAAAATGGACCAAGATTTCCGAGAAAGATAGACCATCAAATGTTTTCAACGCGTTGTCCCAGTGCAATCTAGATTTTTTTCCGTCAATTTCTTATTTATTAAATGTGGGAACTTTGCCCGTGTCAACATCAAAACCTGAAAGGACATTTTCAACTTTAAAACGCCTAAAAACGTTTTTAAGAAACAAAACCGGACAAGGAAGTTTAGTAGGACTAGCCCTCATGAGTGTACATAGAGATATTGAAATTGACACTGAAGAAGTTATCAAAAGATTTTCAAATACTTCAAGGAAAATTAAATTAATATAGTTGTATTGTAGTACGTTTTATACATTTTTTTATTTTTTTGATATATGTATTGTATATAGTTAACTTATATACTAAAGTGTAATGAATTATAATTATTAATGTAGAAATATAAGATAATGCACATAGTTAGCTACCGAAATTTTTAAAAAAATGCCATGTTCTTAATTAAAATAATATTTTTTTATAATTTCATATTTTATTACATAATATAACATTTATACTCTAACACCCCCCCCCCCCCCTGAAATATTTATCTGGCTACGGCCTTGTAAAAAACCTGTATTCAGTGGGAGATATATCGGATCACGTTCCAGATCCAATTTGTTTAGCAGTTTTGTCATTAAATTCTAACAAATAATCATTCAAACACGTCATGACTTTTCGAAGATACAATTTTTTGATGACTTGAACTTTCGATCACACATTTTCAAACACATGACCGTCGAACAGGCAACCGGCAGCCAATAATAATGTATAACTTTTCGTATCTTGGCCAACTATTATAATATATCATGTTATAATTTAAAAAGTATTTATAGTGGCTGTTAGTGTTTAGATTAATTTTAATTGTGTACACATAGTTATCATTAACATAAGATCTGTTAATTTCAATTGTTAATATTTTTTTTTTCAAAAGCTGAATGGCGTTAATCTAAATAAATTGAAATAAATCAAAATACATTTCTATCAAGTCCCAAGAGTTGGCAAAAGTAATCTGTCTTATCTCAGCAAGGTTGTTGGATAAACTTGTTTTCTTTTAACAAGTTTCTGGATTGCATCTTGTCATCTTGAGACAAGTCAGTAATAACAACTATTTGACATTTTAAATTGCTCGACTGAACAGATGAATAATTATTCAAAACTTCAAAACAAATATTACTTATAATAATTGTATACTCAGAAGAAAAATTGTTTATTAAAGAAAATTTGTGATAATTATCATTTACAACGTACATTGGTACAACTTATTTTATTTCCGTATACCCTGAGATTCCTGGCAATACTATTTTTATATAGGTACTCAAACAACATTTTATCGATAGTTTTTTTTTTTTTATACACAAAACAGTCGATTACATAAATTATTAAATTTAATTATGTGTGAAAATATTATATCACACATGTCCGTTTTAAGATAATATTCTTGTTTTTTAGGAATTGTGTAGTTTTTCCATGTTTTTTTACGTAGCAAAAAGTTCAAATCACATTCTGTATTAACTGCATAGTACACATTGGCTGTCATTGGTAAAATCCTTTCTGAAATATAAATATCAAAAAATAAATTTAGTACAACTAAACAAACCTTTACCCCAGGGGCGTCATTTCAACTTTTTTTTTGTTGGTGCCAAAATGTCTGCAGGCCATTCAAATTTTTACCAGGCCACAGAAAACATTTTTTTTTTTTTTTTTGGTGGGGGGTCAAGTGGGGATAAAAATTATAAAAGATTTTTATTTAATATGTCACTTATATTGGTATGAAAATATTACAATATTGTTACTATTTTTTAAGAACTGTGTGTAGGTACTTTTAATGTATTTATTTTATATTGTGGATACCGGTGTTACAGTGGTATTTAAACTTGGTAAATACATTTATGAGTATAAAACACCTTAATAATAAAATAGTAAAAACCTAATCAACACATTTTTTCCCTCTGCATAATCAAAATATATAATATAGCCACCTTAATAAAACCAGAAATGTATTTTATGGGTACCATTCTTCACAATGTTTTGTTATAATTTTATCAATTATAATATTATAGGACCTCTAAACCACATCAAACATTCTTGGAAATTAAACATTAGCACTATACATTTTTTTTTAATAATGAAAAAATATAGGCTATATAACATAAAACACTTAGGTATATCGGTACCTACTTATATTTATTGATGGCAGGCCAAAGAAGGCGTTTTAAAAAAAAATTTGGTGCAAATGTACACCCTGCACCCCCCCAAATGACGCCCCTGCTTTACCCCTGCTTTACCCTGTAAAACTTTTGACAGGGTGTAGTTTTCTGGGTCAACATCAATACAAAATGTCAGCATAGCATTTCTAACAACTTGTAGTTAATAGGTGGCCGGCAATCCATCATATACCCTGTACCTCACCATTGTTGCTCATTTTATTGTAATGCATTAACTTTTCCCCATATACCCATAGGAACAATATCAATTTTTGACTTGTAAGGGGGGTGGGGGGGGCTGAATATATTAAAGGCAATTAGACCATTGCAATATAGTATTTTGAAATTGTATTTCCTAGGTTTTTTTTTTGGGAGGGGGGGCTATGGCTAAGTTTAAGGGGCTTAGCCCCTCCAAATCTCCCCCCCCCCAATTTGCGCCTATGCATGTCGTCCTTACCAGACACGATAAATGAAGCGATGCAACTTGCAAGATGCGGGCCCCTGAAAATTCCCCTGTCCACAATACTACATTTTTTCTTTCTGTTGTCGGAAGATGTATGCCGCATGGCTGCGTTATAATATATCTATATTATAAAAAAAATACACGCTTCGAGGGGGGATCAAAAAATTATCACATCTATAACACTGAATAAAATTGCAAGGGGTTTTCTACGATCGCGCTAACCGAGATAAAAGTTTTTGTTTATAAATGGTTGCCATGGGGTTTGAAGCTATTCCATATTATTTCATATTATATTAATCCACATTAGGTGGAATTAAGTAAAAATGATAAACTCGATATAACTTTCATACTCTAGACCTAAATCATACACTTCCGTACAAATAGAGTGGGGTCTGTGCGCACTACCGTAGGTAGATTGCCTACCAGATAATATACTGCTGCGAAACAGAATTTTTATTCTAGACAACAAAAAGTTAATATAAGTTTTGAACACTATACACTGAATATTAAATAACGAATTGAACAAAAATATAGAGATATATTGAGTCATATAGAGTTGGAACATTTAACGGGCAACGGGATCAGCTATTTTTAATAAAAATATATTTATCATTAATACCGCTAGAAACATTTCAATACATTTTCATTAACTGTTTTTTATATTTACCTTCCGATCACATTAAACGATAAAATTTGAATAAAAATGTATACATATCATCGCCAGAAGACAAAATAAACAACTAATCACGGGCGAATCTATGATGTGTCGGTTAGTAATATATAAAATAAATACACGCTCAGAGGGTGATCAAAAAATTATCATATTATATAATTTAAAAAAAAATACACGCTTAGAAGGTGATCAAAAAATTATTATGATACAAACAAAAAAAGAATATGGCTTGTGACGATATAAAATAATTATACTTTCCTCCATAACGCCAAAAAACAATATCCCTTTTAGCACAAGCCATGTGCCCACCAAATTAGTATTATTTTCTGTGCACCTGCCATGCGCCAACAAAGTATTATTTCAGTCTTTAATAATATTATAATAGGTATTGTATGATTAATATTTATTAAATTCATTATTTATCATAATTAATTATGCTATCACGAAAATCAAAATATATAAAACAAAATAAGGGGATTGAATAAGCAACCAATAGTGAAATTGAGCGCTATTGTATCCCCAGAAATCCCATAAGCTCCAGTATTCTATCTATAGTATTTGATTTTACATAGACCTTATACTATTATACGAATGGTTAGTTTTTCAACTGTCATAGTAACCATGATAAAACAACATGTTATTTCATCATGATAATAACCATCAGTTAATTTATACCATCGGTTAAATCATTTGTTCTTAAAAATCGGTGGATATCAACAAAAGTTTACTATAGATTACACTGCAGGCACATTAAAGGACGGTACTACAGCTTTTGTGGGGCACTAGGCAAAATAAATAAATTAGGTACCAAATATGTAGGATTTCTAAATCGTAAATACCATAATAGGTATCTTATATTATTAAACAAGATCTGGTGGTGATTTTTGTAACTTTTTCTAGGGGGGGGGGGGGGTGGGTTATATTTTTAACATAAAAAAATATTCATAAGTTTATAAAATTATTTATTTATAATTAATATTTTTTGCTCGGTTAAAAAGCTTGAAAATATAATACAAGTTTACTTAAATAAATAATTAAGAGAAGCGTCATTATTATGACACTTTTATATTTGTCTTGATGATTACAATATCACAGTGAACACAGTCCGTATAATCTACGTTTACATCAAGAGCATTTTTGGTTTATACTTATACGTGGTTAATACTCGTGTGATAAATGTATAATATACGAAAAGATAAGTTTATTTTAGGTTTAAGGTACGTGGACGTGTATTCGTATATTTCTCGTGCTACAAATACGTATATTCAACATTGATCTTACGTTTATAATTGATTTGTCGAATTTACGCCGATGTCGGTTAAAGAGTTACGTACATTTTACGTTTACATTCATAGATGAGTTGACGTGCCTATATATTCATATCAATTTAGATTCTGAGTGGAACGACGAATGTATTGATTTTACAATGATGTGTGTTTTTTTTTATTTTTTTATTTTTAATTTTTAATTTTTTTAATTTTTTAATTTTTTAATTTTTTTTTTGTGTCTGTGTACACGATAAGTAGTCGAAATAATGCTTCGATTTTCAACTTCAGTATCTTGTTCGATTGGAAAGTGAATATCGTTGGGGTGGTCAAAATGTAAATTTCCCAGTAATTTTCAAAAGCTCCGTAAAAAACCAAAGAAAAATTAAGGAAAAACGGGAATTTTTACGCAAAATCGATTTTTCACAAAATTGAATTTGGTTTTTGGTGTAACTTTAAAAAAAATTACCGTAGATACATGATATTTTGACTGAATGTTTATATTAGCATTTTCTATACACCATAACATTTTCAAAATATTTTGACTTATTTTGAGCTCTTTACGGACATTGTCAGTTTTCATTTTTTTTTAGTTTTTTTTCTAAAAATATCAATAAAATTTTATTTGTTGATTAAAAAAGCTTGAAAATTTAATAGAAGGCTCCAAGTATATTTTTTCAAAGGCAGATGAAAAATATTAAAAATCCTTAGTCACAGTTTTTTTTTATAAGCATTTAAAGTTCAAAAATTGAAAAAATATGGAAAAATCACGAAAATTAGCAAATTATTTTGAGTTAAGAATTCATAAAAATTTTTCTTTTTAAATCTAAGATTTTAAAATGTAATACAAGATTCCTTATAAGATAATCTACCTTTATCAAAAAAAAAAAAATGTCTATAAGAAAGTCAAATTAAATTTTTATGATCGTTTGAAATTCAAATTTTTACAACATTGGATATTCACTCGATTTCTTTCGTAACGATTTTCTTATTTTGTTGTAATTAAAAAACGAATGACTGTAGAAACTTGAAAATTTCACTGAATGTTTATATTAGCATTTTCTATAGACGATAAAATTTTGAAAATAATTTGACTCTTTTTGAGCTGTTTACGGGCATTGTAAGTTATCAATTTTTTTAGTTTTTTTTTCTATAAATATCAATAAAGTTTTATCTATTGGGCCAAAAAGTGTAAAAAATTAATACAGGGCTCCTGGTACATTGTTACAATAGAAGTTGAAAAATATTACAAATACATAGGCACTTATTATTTCTAATCATCTATAACCGAACACGTTTAAAAGAAAAAAAATACTTTTCATAATTTAATTGAAATATTTCAAATTCAGAACCCTAGTTGCTGCGTGTCGTCGTTACTGGTTAGGAACGCCAATATAAGTACGTATTAAATCATATTATTATTATTATAAATGTATTTAGTAAGTACTGATTAATAATTATTATAGTATGCAGTATATTGGCACAAGGGGCATAATTTAGAGTAAAATCATGGGTAGGGGCACAAATGTCTTGAACGATATTTTTTATTCAATTGCACGTGGTCTAACGAAGCCTGAGAACAGTTGGTCGTAAAAATAATAAAATTTCTTGGCTAGCAGTCGCATCTCTACTCTATTATGACGCCAGCTATGATTGGTGCAATTAATACTAAAATACCATATTTTAAGACTCATTCAGAATTGTCTTGGCACGTCACTAATTTGTTTTACATCTCCCCCAATCGTTATTGTAAATATAATATAAAAGTGAATTGTTGACGATCAAAAATAATGTTATACATTCTATATAGGTAAATGAATAGGGAAAATGCATTCAAAAGAGATAAAGAAATACATTTTATCATATAGATACATGATCACAGCATTTAGAACATGGTGAATTTTAGCTCGTCATTAAATTACTGTAGTTCACAATGTATACCTCTCATCGTGTATTTGGTTTCATACGCCGTAATTTCTAAAGGTTTAATAATTAAATTTACTTAAAAATTTTAAATCTATCTCTGGTTTGTTCTATTTTAGTATATGGTTCAGTTATTTGGAATACTCAACAATCTAACTCAGTGGCGCAATTTGGTAAACTAGGGCACCTGCAGTGTTACTTTTAATGAAAGGGTTCTATAATTTAAGTTTTTTTTTAGTATTTATCATTAACTTTTGAAACAAAATTTGATAAAAAAATTAAAATAAATAGAAATAAAAATAAAAACGTGATAAATACATGGAGTAAGTTGTCCAACAGTACTTCCTGCAATTACCATGCAGATACTTTAACGAGATAAAAAAATAAATATATTTTTATCTTTTTAAATTTGAATCAATGACAAACCAAAGTTGAGAATCCACAACCTCAACATTGATACAAAACTTTGACGATTTATACAATATTTTTACAAATATTGAATTTTGTCCCAATTTTTTTTTATTTGTTTCTGTAGATCATGGGTAATTTTTTTTTCTATAAACATTTTTTGCAGCGTATCCTGAAAAATCGGGATTTAGCACATAATGGGAGGTTTTTTGTGTACCTAAAAAACGATATATTAATATAATTGAGTTGAGAAGGTCTAATCGTTCAATATAATATGTAGTTTACGACGACTTTCACTCGAAAAGTCAAAACTTATTTCTGTGGAAAGATGGCAGAAGCTGAAATGTACATTTTACAAACTTAGTTTTGCCAGTACATATATTTTTAAATAATGACATATCGGTATTGGTCTTCGCATATAAATGGCGACACACATATAATAGAGACATATCATATTTTTCCACCACATGAAATATATGATTTCTAAATTATTTAAATTATTGTTAAAAAATTAACAAAATGTACATATCAGCTTCTGCTATCATTCCACAGATTTATTCTTTCATATAAAGACAGATAAGTAGGTAGGTTCCATAAACTATATTATTTCAAACGTGAGTATGTCAACACGGATATAATACAAAACAATAGAATCTGCGAAGAACTACGGTAAGGCGAGTAAATTGAATTCGATCGTGAGATTTACGATCTGCAAATATGCATTTAATACGAAAACTTTTTTGAAACTTTGACGTAAAATTGTTGTGCATGTAAAATTGTTATAATTCAGAGGACGGCAGGTTGTAAACTAATTACGTCAGCTATTGATGAATATTATAATATCCATAAAATCGTGTCCGTTCAATGGTGTCATTATATTATTGTATTACCCGCTTACCCGCATAGTACGTAAGATGTTATATAATGTCATAAGTAAATGCATATTATCTATGATGGAAGGGGGGGGGGTAGGAGTTGTAACTTTTAACCCACAAAAATTGATTTGTATTCAGCAATAGCGTTATATTACCTATTCAACTATAGCAGAGATGGGCAACTGGCGGCCCCCGTACCTTTTTTATCTGGCCCGCGCTACATTTTCAAATTACTTCATATAATTTTCGTGTATTGTAGTAATTATTTTAAAAATGTCCGCTAAAAAGCGTAAAAAATAAATTTTGAAGGACCTTTTTTTTTTTTTTGCTTTCTCCTTTGTACTGCGGCCCGCTAGATTTTAAAGTACTTAAAAGTGGCCTGCTAGTTACTTTGAGTTGCCCATCTCTGAACTATAGTAAAATTGATATACCTACCGTTTTAACTAATACAACTAATACAATCGTAGTTCTAAAAATGTAATAATATATATATACCTACCTAGTTACAATAAATTTAAAACTAGGTTTACTAAATCTCGCCAGACAAGCGTCTGCAGTCACGACTTCGACCATGTATATAAATTCGGTGACCACGGTGCCAATTTTGCACTTGTGTACGATTACCGCGATGTTTTCATCGTTGGTAAGTCAGTTACTATAGAAAACGCGCTGGGGTTAACCACAATTTTCTCACAATCGATTGTGTCGACCAAACAGTTTTCGCGTCGTTGTCCGCGCAAAGGTGCGCATTAATATAATATATATAGGGGTCATTGGCATATGGCCGGATTTTGTTGCTTTTAGAGTGTGGGGGAGGGAGTCTGATCATTTGAGGCTTCAATAGAATCCCTATTAGGTTCGGTCTTAATATAATTTTGGTCTGTATGCAGCTGATGCCGTGCGTATAATATATTAATATTATAACATGTCACATTTTGCCGCAACCTATTCATACTGAAAATTTTAATTTAATAATATAAGGTTTTGTTTTACGTAGGTAACTATTATGGGACATTCATAGAACACCGAAACCGTATGAAAGCATTTTTTAATTTTTCCAACTTTCTCGGAGACCTTAACCCCCCCCCCCCCCGCAAGTAAAAACGCACATCATAGATATAGATGTCAATATTATTCACAGCAGGTTTCTCATTAGGATAGACATTTTTATTCAAACGCTTCCATGACTGATGATAAAATAAGCTAGAATTGTGATAATATGTAGGAGTTCAACATTAATTAATAATTTTAAATTTAATTAATAATAACTGACACCACTACAACTGATCTCTTCCCAGTCTTCTCTAGATGCATTTATGGATAAATTGGTAACACTCGTATAGGACGAAAAATAGTATCGTCAATTTCGATAATTTTTGGAATTTACATAAATTATGTTATATTAAATCAACATTTATGTATTACAAAATATATAACAGTAACATTAAAAAATCAAATAACAAGTAAACTATAAAAATTCCGATTGATTCAGTTTAAAAATCAATTTTTTTTTTTTAGTACAATTACTGGACGTAACATAAACATAAACATAGGCCTTGACGGCCTTTTATAATATTTATTACATTTTATTTTAATGTATTTTATAAATATGTTGTGAATCTTAAATTATTACATATATTTATACAAATCTTATAATACATTTTAACAATAGCTATAATTTCAAATTTTTCTGAAGAAAATAAATTATATATTTTTTTTTTAAATATTATCTAAAACAAAAAAAAATTTAATAATTTATAACTGATACTTTTACGGTATTTTGAATACTATTTGAGGGGACAGAGTGGCTGAATAGACTAAGGCATCGGCTGTAACGCGCACCGTCGCTGGTTCAAACTCGGTGACGGGTGGCATTTATCTTTGGGCAGTCACGGTGTCCGGAGAGAGAGGCCACCATATCCCACCAATGCATGGCAAATACCTACGCGTACCCACTTCAAAATTTTGCCAAAACAAACATATATGTATTCAAAATCTACAATATTCTCCCCCACAGTTCCACAGGCTAATGACGTCAGTTATCGAAGCTTCACCACCCCCCCCCCCCCCCAAAAAAAAATACAATTTATTCGTAATCGAATCGATGGGCGGCTAGCGACTCTCTTTTCATTGACCACCGCTGGTTTGTACAGTCCATTCACGATATCTCGATGTTGAATATAGATAAAAAATAATTGCTTCGAGATACCTACCTAATTCGAATTTAACCTAACCTGACCTCAAGGGGAATAAAATAAAAATATTTCACGGGTCATCACAATCCACGGCATTTCTAATCCAGGGTCACGTAACGTTACCCATATTATTATTCATATGTTAATATATTATATTATGTTATCTACTGATTTAGTTTAGTCCTAAGCTCCCACCCATAGCCACTTAGTTGTTATAGTCATAAGACGGTAGGAGAATAAAACACTTATTATCAATTTACATCGTTTGTCATCAGATCTCTTTCTTGTATCCTTCTTTTTACTATTCTCATTTTTACAAACATCGGCGTAGCAGGAAACCGTGACATCCATACTTCGGACCAGGGAGGCTATTCACAAACTCATACGAATAAGATCCGTATACGAACGATTCACACGATTCACTTTCATATACGAACGAAAATTAGTATTCTGAAAACATTTATATTCGTATACAAATCCGCGTTCTCTATATGATCCGTATGGGAAAGATATTCACACGATAAACAGAGGCAGCGTCGCAAAATATTATTTTTATTATGGAATAGAACACTATTCTAGACTGTTAATGTCATGTCGCTTACAACGGTACATGTTCACAGCAGATATTTGTAAGATGTATAGACATATTAAGGTATCTCATTCAGATCAACAATATCAACACATCTTATGGCGATTGTCCGTTAGATCCGTTACAAGAATACACTCTATCCACTGTCACATATGGGGTTGCGTGTTCACCATTTCAAGCGATCCGGGTGTTGCACCAACTAGAAGCGGACGAAGGAGCTAAGTTTCCAGCCACAAAGAATGTGTTTACGTCCCAAACGTATGTAGACCATATCATTACCGGGGCCCAGTCCGCTGAGTCGGTGCTAACACTCCAGAATCAACTTTGTAACCTCCTGGCAAGTGGTTGTTTTATCTTGAAGAAGTGGGCGAGCAATAGTCCAGAAGTTCTTCAAACTATCCCCGTCGAAGATAGAGTCCTTGATTTGTCTTTTGATCCCAAAGATGACGCATGTGTAAAGATTCTCGGGCTTAATTGGGACCCCGTCACAGATACGTTTACCTATCATAGTGATCATGTCCAGTCCGCATTCACCAAAAGAGCAGTTTTATCGTCCATCGCCAAGATATACGATCCGCTTCACCAAGCGATAACTTCACTCTAGCACCGATAACGTTCTTGGAAAAATGTTTTATGCAGAGGTTATGGAAGGAAGGATATAATGGGACAGTCCCATATCGTCAGAACTAGCATCAGTCTGGGCCCTATTCGCCTCCGAATTACCTGTCATCTCAGGCATCCGGATCGCACGTCATGTAGGGATATCAATTAGTTCAATTAAGTAGTCACGCGCAATTTATTGGGTTCTCCGATGCGTCATTGAAAGGCTATGCCGTGGTCGTATACCTCCGACTTTTATATGTCGACGCGTAACCCACCATACATCTTATTACCGCTAAATCTAAAGTAGCATCATTAAAATTAGGTCGGGCCGATGAACTTCTATTTGTCCCACGGCTGGAGTTGTGTGGCACATTGCTGTTGGCACAAGTGCTACAGTGCGTACAAGGGACCATGGCATCTGTGGTGACATTGTCGTCAATTCACACGTGGACTGATTCAACTGTCGTTTTATCCTGGTTGACGAATGTACAAGTAAAATACAAAATATTCGTCACTAATAGACTCAACAAGATCAAGGAACTAATTCCAACGTGTGAATGGCATCACGTGGTTACTTCCCAAAACCCTGCTGATTGCGTATCCCGCGGAATGTTCCCGAAAATTTCGTTGGACCATCGTTTGTATTGGAATGACAACCTCGAACTGGTTGTACGAGCCCACTGATGAATGGTCATCTGCCACTTTCCAACCTTTAGCTCCTCATGAGGTACCAGAACAGGCAAGCCACACATTAAGTGCAGTGACACTCGTCACACAGGTACATGACCCCGAGTGGTTCCAAACGTTTTCCTCATTGACAAGACTTCAGTGTTTCATTTTATATATGCACCGGTTCATTGACCGCGCACGAAAACGACAGTCAGTACTTGAATACAATCAATATAACGAACTCGAACGTTTATTGTGTCTGGTCATATGGCTGACCCAGTATCAACATTTCTCGGCGCTCCGTAAATCACTCACGTCAGTACCTCCCGAAGCTCCACCGATATCACTCACTAGATTGTCTCCCTATATTGACGCAGGAGGAATAATACGGGTGGGTGGACGTCTGTGGCACTCCGTACTACACGATGACGCCAAAAACCCCATTTTATTACCGAAAGTGTGTTCCTTGTCTACACTATTAATCCGACACTATCATTTGCAGTACCTTCATGCCAGCCCACAGCTTACATCGTCCTTACTTGTGCAATGATATTGGATAATGTCAGCCAGGGCCGCTATCCATCGCATAACATTTAAATATATTAACTGCACTTGTAAAAAGGCAACCGCGTTCATACCACTGATGGTAGACTTGCCACCCGCCGGAGTGCGTCCATCCCGACCATACGCTCACGGGGGGGGGGGGGTGGACTATGTGGGACCGTTTCTGATCAAGGAAGGAAGGCGGAAACAAGCACGCTCTGTCAAAGGGTATCTAGCCCTGTTCGTTTGTATGGTGATCAAAGCGGTTCACATTGAGGTTGTTTTGGACTTGAGCACCAACGCGTTCATTGCTGCATTACATCGATTCGTGTCGCGACCGGGACTCCCGTCAGATATATATTCGGACTGTGGTACAAACTTCAAGGGAGCAAATCGTAATCTCCAGTATTTGTTTTCTGAACCCGCGGCGCAGGAATTGTACTCCGGTGCCATCGCCCGCCATTGGTACTTTAACCCACCAGCTTCACCGCACTTCGGAGTGCTGTGGGAAGCCGCTGTGAAGTCTTGCAAATATCATTTGAAACGCGTGATTGGAACCCAAATGTTGACGTTTGAAGAGATGGCCACATTAGTCAGCCGGATAGAAGCCACCTTAAACTCGAGACCAATCACGCCACGGTCGTCCAGCCCACACGATCTGAACCCTTTGACACCCGGTCATTTCTTGGTGGGTGAATCTCTCGTCACAATTGCTGAACCGGATTTGACCACTACTCCGATGAACCGCTTGCACAGGTGGCAACTTTTAACTTTGTTCCACCAATCATTCTGGACCAGGTGGGCATCAGAATACCTGGCTAGTCTCCAGATCCGTGCCAAATGGATACGACCACAGCCCAATATTGAGATCAGGGTCTTAGTCATCCTCTGATGTCCAAATTTGCCACCAATTGCCTGGAAACTCGGCCGCGTGGAAAGCACTCATCCAGGTGATGATGGTGTGGTGCGAGTCGTCACATTGCGCACCGCCGATGGGACGTTCAAAAGACCATGTGTCGAACTTGTCGTGCTACCTACGCATGATGATCCGTAACACCTGAACTATTCTTCAACATCATTTTCGTTCCTTTCCTGTTTTCTTTTGTTTATTGTTATCAGTTTAAAAAATATTGGCCCCTCAATTATTAGTAGTACATGACCAGCGAAGTGCATACCATCTTACAGGAGATTGAACGTCGCTCGAGTCTGCGTCTTTCAAGCCGAGAGTATATTGCCACCATAGTACAATGATGATTCGCGCAAGCGAGCACAGCCAGATCAAAGGTCGTGCCATAGTCGCATTCGTGTCTAACGAGATACAAACGGTCGGCAGCCGTGTTATGCAATACATGTTATCGGCCTACGACGGTCGGTGATATTCAAATATCGTTGTCACCGTAGTTAGTCACACACTGTTCGTTGTCCGTACCGGTGTATTGTGTGCGTGTATGAGTAGCCACCGTCGAAAGGCTCGCACCACACATAATATTACGCAAATAAATAAGCTGTCGTGTGTTATCCGCTACGTAAGTATACATCGAATTGGTTCGCGTGTACGGCCACCGGCATCAATAGTGCATACAGATTACTATTCGTTGTAATTGGTGCTTTGTGACGTCGTCAGTGCGTCCGGCACTTCACAAGAAAACGCCGTGAGCTATTCACCGTGCGTAATATAAGTATCGCGCCGATTCGTAAAACGTCACCCGTGGTTCGTCGTTATTATGCATGGTTGCCAGAATTGTTCTCTGACAGTTTTATCCTAAAATACCTTGCGGTACGCCGGCACGCGCGGAACCGCTCACTCGTAAGAGGATGTCAGCACACTATTCGTTTTCTGTCTCCGGCCCACGCGCAACAAAGACAAAACGCATTTACGCAAAATCATTTTTTCTATGCGTTTAAGTAATCTTAGAGTAAAATCACCTATTACAAAAA
>NC_042493.1:100974627-100990693 GCF_005508785.2 Acyrthosiphon pisum
GAGCGTAAATGTGCTAGGTTATGCATCGTAAGACGGAGACAACAAATGCCGGGTGGGGCGTCCTCTTAATATAATTAATAATATACTGCGTGTACTTTTGAGTATGATGGTAAGGAGCATAATTATTTATAATCGGATATTCTGGAATTTATTATGATTCCAAATATTATTTTCTCATAGTTTTGTTTTTTTCTTATTTATTATAACACATAGAGAAAACTACTACTAGGTGGCGGAAGGTCATAGGAGACAATAATACATCGTCTATACCCACTTAAAATACGGATAAATAATTATAATAAATTTAATAAATTTAACACATATTATAATAACATTACTTTTGTTTGCTATTTTCGCGTGATCGACAGCCGCTAACTCATTATCGTGGACTGTCGGGGTCATTCGGTTCTTCCATCTCTTGATGTCCGGGATGAGGCGTCTTATCCAAGAAGCCTTCAACGTGTTTGACCATCCCGATTACCAATCTCTGATGGTGGTCTTCCTATCCTTTTTTTTTGATCCTGTGTTTGGTTAGGGGAGAGCATATGATGGGGGGTTTTCGGCTAATCTTGCTTTGATTCTAGCTCTTTCCTCTGCTAGAATTTCAACAGGAGGCATATCAGCGAGGAGGAAGGCTGCTTCGTCCGACACCGTTCTGTAGGCACTTATAGTCCGCAATGCGTTGGCTCTCTGTGGTCTCCTCATGATGGTTTTGGCTTTAGCCGTGGAGCTAACCGCAGCTGATCAGACAGGAGAAGCATACAGGAGTTGGCTCTCTACGACCGAGCCTAGCCGTGCATTTAAAAATATTAAAAGCACGATTTCTTTTATAAGAATTTAAAGTTCAAAGATTTCAATGGCAACCAAACATTAATAAACAAATGATTAATGAATAGATGGTATTTTGCATTATGCGATTGACCGTATACTTGATGTATTAGAATATTGTGTTGCACTATATTTGTTAGTATCTTTCTTTAGAAATGTGATCAACAAAATCATGTAAATGGTTCAATGCTTTTCCGTGCAGTGGAGAGAGTATCACATACATTAGATAATACTCTTTTTACCAGATTTCCTAAAGAAAAACAAATATTCTATTAGCTTTTGTTTCTTCACCACTGATTATGACGTATGATCAATGGTACTACCTATCAGAAATATTGTGTCACAAAAAGGAAAAAAAAAATTTCAGTAATTCTTCTTGGGTTTAGTTCCGAAATTCTTGAAAAAAATAACATTTACTTAATGTAATTACACAACGAGGACTTGGCATAGTTTAGGGGCTCTATGTTCACGCTATTTGTGCCAGTGATTTTGCTTTAAAAATTAAGATAAAAAGTGTAGAAAATTTTAATTTTTAATCTAGTTAAATATGTAGATTGTATGAGAACAACTTCCAGTGCTACTTTGCAAAAAGGACCGAAAAATGGGAAGAATTAAATTAAAACATATAGAATATTATATTATGGGTACAATATTTAAAACATTTCAAATCCTGTATCGTCTTATAGCAGTTTTTGCTTCCACCAAGATGAATTATTTGTATGTATTATCCATAGGTACAAAGCAAAAAACTTGTTTTATTATTAATAATATTATTATCATTATTATTAACACAGTATTTCTTTAAATACTGGAGGGCCTGTTCAATATACGACTGCATGGCATGCCATGATTACTTTAAAGTATGTTTTTAAATCAAAATGTTAGCATCAAATGATCATGAAAAACGAATAAATGGCCTAAAAGAATACTTTTTTTTTTTAATTTGTGGAACGTGGAACTTTGTATAACATTTTAGATTCCGAGCGGTGCTGAGCAGTGAATGTATTGATTTTACAATTATGTGTTTTTTTTTTTAGTCTGTCTGATGATGCTTTTGGGATATCACTTTATACTTGGAATTTCTACTTCTGCATATATTCTGGTAGAAAGTAAATCTAGTTGGAACTCTGGGAAGTTTAAAGTAAAAAAGGTGAGTGGATGTCACTCTGCTGTACAGTGGGTTACAAGTGGGTCACTGCAATGGATGGTGAATTCAATGATATAATATCATTGTATAAGAAAAAAATTCTGAGCGAAAACGGTTAGCCTATGATATTACTAGTCATTTATATATAACATATTTACGTGGATCCTTGTTTTAAATTGTCAATCCTCAACTATAAAAGTTGAACATTTTATACATTTTAATTACAAAATAATTGAATAATTAAATTTTGTCAAAATTCGAATTTTAAATGCGTATAAAAAGAAATTGTGTCTATGTATTTTTAATATTTTAATATTTTCAAAATTCTTCGTTTGACGAATTATTACCCCACAACTGGCACCAAATTTTATTTAGTAACCGGTTGCTGTCACCGTTTGGTCGCTCCACGCTTCTTTTACGACGAATGTACGTACACATCGTTGATACAGATTGGAAGTGTTATGGATTTAAATAATAAGTATTGAAACAATTTAATTAAGTTAATAACTATTTATTACACTTATAAAAACAAATTATAATATTTATAATATTTAAGTTTGTCGGCAGAATTTATATATTCTGCCGGAGAGTATTGTATTCGCACTATTACTGGGAATGTACTTGATGTGGACGGCGATGCGGCTGTTACAAGTCCGTGGCCCACACGGCCACACAAATACTATAAGCATGGGATAACTACTTCTGAAATCTGAGTATAAAACAATTTTTAACGTAATAATATACAATATTAATTTTATTTCTAATATATAATTAATTTTATAAATAATTTATATTTAGTCAACCCCCAGATTAATGCTACTGATTTTTTTTCCTAATGAGGGATTTTTTTTCAACTTCCGTTGAATTTTAATTATATAATCTCAACATTTCGAAATTTATAAACTAATTAAACTAATATATCTAATTAAATTATTTTTTACCAACCTACAATATTTATATGTTTTTGGGGAATAGTAATTTAAAGTAAGTGCACATTTTTTTAACTCATCACTATATCTCTGACCAGTTGCCTTCTTATTTTGGTTCTTAATCTGATTTCTAAATATTTCTTTGGACGTGCCTTCAAATTCTTCTAAGATCTAATAACGTGTCATGTACATTATCTGCAATCAAAACTTTTTTTCTAATACTTTGAATTATTAATTCATTAAGATTTGTAACTTTACTTTTTAGTCGTCTAACTAACTAACTTTTCACGAACTAAGATACAATGGACTGGAAAATACCAGGAGAGTGGACGACGGGAAACCGAGCCACTTAAGGTATTGAGTAGTCTTGTGTAGTGAGGTTGGGGGGGATGGGACAAGTGCGACTCTAGTACTACCTATATTCATCGTATAAATCATAGACCTATAAACTAAACTTAGGTATATCTATGGTATAAACTAGATGCCAGATGGACGAATATACTACCTTGAGTAGCGCTAGATTCGCACTCACCCCATTTCCCCCCGCACAAACCACATCTCATAATCTTAAGCGGGCCGGTGATTAGGCATTCGTTGCCAGTCTATCTATGTCAGTCCGTGCCCATGATTGATCTCTTAAATTTCACTGAATCATTAAATTAATAATTTTCCATGCGACCGCCGGCAGTAGGATTTTACCTCTTTTGAGTTAATTTTCAGTTTTTAGGGAACAGTCCGTAGTCCGTGTATACTAAATTTATTTAGCGATGTATAATATATGTATGTATAATACTAGTATTTATAATCAGTGATAATTGTTATATAATATTTAAGATGATATTTTCTAAAAAGGTCTTCTAAGTCCTGTTTACTATTCAGCACGATTAAAGATATAGGTACAGATTGCACATCGGCCGATAATATACGGATTTTAGATTAATTTACAAAGTGACTGCATTAAACAGTTGAAAAAATTAACTACTAGCGCTTGATGTCAACACTCAACCATATGTATCGAAATTTAGAACTATATTGTTATATAGTATAACTATATAATTTTACAAAATATATATATTATATCTATTATCGTTTAATTGTAATGCTGTCGCTTGGAGCGCTACTGGTTAATTTTTGACAGTATTTTCATGCTCGCCTTATCTGATGCCCATGGGCAACCTGTATATCATTAATCGTGATATTCAGTAAAGTTTGTGATATTTGAATATTTCTCGTCGACACGGTCTTAGAATATAAGGTCGGACAACTATACATTATCAGCATTCCGCTTAGTGAGGAAAATCCATTTTAAAATTTGGTCGCTAAACAATTGAGCGCTGCTCTGCAGACTTTTTTGAGGTTATGGCATTATAGTATTATACAAGTTTAAAATTACCTTCGGCTATATAAACCAGCTAGTTTATTATAAACCAACTAGTTTAATAAACTGAGTTTATATGGTTGAAAAAATAATATAATAATATAGTCCATAAAAATAACCCCGAATGCCTGGTCTTGTGGGAACTGATTATGTCGTAGAAATAAAGTGTCCATTCAAAGCTAAATACAGTTCCAGTTTTATTGAAGCCGTCATGAATAAAAAATTAAAATTTAATTATAAAAATCCAAATAATGGCATATGTGCTAAATGTTTAAATATAATATAAATTGTTAGATAACATTTTGTCGTATTCAAAATGAAAATGAAATGGAACTGAAAAAAGAACATAATTACTACTATCACATTCAAGGGCAAATGCACGTCTCAAAAAGAACATTTTGTTATTTTGTAGTATATACTGAAAATTGGTCTAAAGTTCAAATTATTGAATACGATGAATCATTTTGGTCGAATAAAATGGTTAGCAAACTTGAGGTGTAAGTATAATTAGTGTAATGTGTATACTGTATAACAATAGTAAAAAACTATAATATTGTAATAATATTTAGTAAACACTATCAAGTATCAGTGTTTTTGTTTGACAAAATATAATATTATAATTGTATTTGGTTAATAATAAAATGTACAAATAAATAAAAATACAATTAATATACAATAGGTACACATGTTACGTCTATGTGTATTGTATTTTTGTTTATTTGTCTTGACTTAATATGTTATATTATATTATATCTACATAAATCTTAAATATTATTATTTCATTACATTTTTACAGTTTCTACAAAGAATGTTTACTACCGGAAATTGTGAACCCGCAGTATGGAAAGAGACTTTTGGTTACCGATATTAAAGAACCGGCTCATATACTTAACAATATAAAGAATAAAAAACAAAAATAATAAATTATCTATATTAAAATGAACAATATGTATACATTGTACAAAATTGTTTGTTATATATTACATTTATGGTTTTAATAAATGCATTGATAAACTCATACCTACACGTTTTTACAATAATGTATTCATGATTAACTGATTTATTAATATCAACTACATACCTATTTAAAACATTACTAATGGATACGTATATAGGAGAATAATCGTACTATCGTACGAAAAGTACTTCAGGTTAGGTACCTAAAGTAAAAACGTAAAAGACGCAACATGGTTACTAAAATATGTATTTAATCTTATTATTTTATGTGTAATTAGGTTACAAATGTAAATCAAGCCATCGGGTTAAATTTGTTGTAATTTATGTATTGATGACATATTGATTAAGTAAAAAGTAAAAAAAAGTTTCATTAAAAAGTAAGTCTAGCGAGGATCGAACGCGCGGCGAATACGTATATTAGAAATACACGGGTGACAATTTACGCACTGATCAATGTCAATATTGTATGGACCCGCTCAACTAGACTGTTCGTGAAATAATAATGCGCCTCTCCTGCGAGTACGCCGCGTAGGTCTAGCCACGGAGGCAATGGGCGTGGTTACGTCCAGCCGCGACGGCGGCGATACGGCGCACAACGCCATCTCTGGAGCGTTGTATACGTAACACTTTTACTATTGCACACTCTTAAGCGAAAATATCGTAATAGGCGGGAGGGTGAGAAGTTGTCCGACCTTATCTTCTAAGACCGTGCTCGTCGAGGATAAACTGATAAAAAATAAATATTTATCATGGATCAAATGGTTTATTCGAATTTTTTTCTAAGGATGGCATCGCCAATGGATAACGATGAGCTGCAACGATTGGATGATAGTGATAAAAACTCAGTGTTTATAGGACGTTCTACGAATCTAAACAAACACGACACCTAACCAAAACCAGACTATTATATTATACTGTTTGATGCATTGATTTGTTCATTCGGTTTTCAGATAATACAATAAATAAGAAATTCTAAGAAAGAAACCTTCGAAAGAACTGGTCACTATTTGCAAGCAGCCCTACATCCTCAATAGGCCAAAATATGCAGCCAGTCAGAGATCGAGAAAAATCCTCCAGCAATGTGGTAATAGTGTTTTTATACGATTTTTATCTTCAGAAACTTTTAAAAAATGTTGACATTTTAGAAACCAAATTACTCATTAAAATTTACAATGTCTGGTCACACCATGGCCGTGTCATCAGTGAAGTTCAGTCCTAATGGTGAATGGCTTGCGAGCTCATGTGAGTTTTCTTTCTTTAATTTTATATTTGAGTCTGTATTATCTGTGTGTTTTGTATTCAATTATCTATATTATTTCCCTAAAGGGTTGACTTGTATATTCTAAGAAACTTTATACTTAATAATATGCTCTCTGTACACACTATAAACAAACTATACAATATAATTTGCATTATATACATGTAAAATTGTTTAGGCGTTATAGGAACTCGATTGCAGATTGTTAATTATAGTACATATTATATTTTATCTCTTTAACATTCATTACTTTTTCAAATAATAATTCCTAATATATTTAGAAATTATTACAGTGAATGTATAATTATAATTATATACAAACTAATATCCGATATTAATAAATTACTAAATTACATACTGCAGATATTATCATTTTTATGGAAATAATTACCATGTTGGATATCATAACTCTTTTGACATAAGGTAATAATAATAGATGTTATTATTTTTTCACTAATATTGTGGTGATCAGTGAAACGGTGTGATAAAAGATGTAGTATGGTTTGTAAATAGTATAAAGCACTAAAAAAAAAAAAAAAAAATTGTAAAAGCAAAATTTTTTTGCAGACTGATAATAGACAACTCTCAAAATCTTACTTTTCATTAAAATTTTGTATTTTTTAAATATATGTTTATTTTATTTAGTTTCATGATGAATATTTTTGAAATGTACTCAAATGAACTCATTTTTAATTGTACTTTGTATATTAAATAATTTTGATTATGTTATAATATTTGACCTATTCAATATTTTAATTATTGTTTATAGCTGCTGATAAATTGATTAAAATTTGGGGTGCTTATGATGGAAAGTATGAAAAGTCTATTGCTGGACACAAGTTAGGAATCAGTGATGTTAGTTGGTCATCAGATAGTCGTCTTTTAGTATCTGCCTCTGATGATAAGACATTAAAAGTTTGGGAATTAAGTTCGGTAAGAATTTATTTTATAGTAAATATCTAATTAAATAAACTATTTATCAATGGTATTAGATGTTTCACTATTTATTTATTTTCAAGATAACATCACATCTGCATGTGCTATATGCTTCTAACAAACACTCAAAATAACAAATAACATTATATTCAGCAGAACCAATTTTGTGCTGTTATCTTTGATATTAAAGTGAATTAACTAGAGATGTTCTGAGTAGAAAATCTGGTACTAAGCTGAGTACCGAGTGCTGGCCGAGTAAAATTGTATATACTAAGCGGGTATCGAGTATTGGCTGAGTAAAAATTACTTATAACTGAGAATATTTGTATAGTGATCATTTATATTTTATAACGGGTTTTGATTGCAGGTTATTATCATATAATTTATATACAAACATTAGACAGTAAACACGAGATTTATTTTTGTAATTCATAAAAGAAAAGCATGATTTGTTTATAATCAATTGGCTATTATAAATCAATTCAGTTATTCTAATATGTACCAAAATATATTATAATTCATTACCCTAGAACCTTAGATTTTTTCTGTTATATTAATTATAGGTATGCATATATTTATAAATAGATTATCAGCGTTTGCCATTGGATATGAGTCGAGTAAAAATGTAGTCGCCGGATACCGAGTCTTAAATATGATATCGAGTACCCGGCCATTGAGTAATTGCCGGGTACCCGGAAAATCTCTAGAATTGACCTGTTAAAAATCTTAAAGTTATGAACATTATTAGTTTTTGTACATTGGATTTTTTTTTAATATAACAATTTTTTGATAATTTTTTGACAAGTTATGTAAAATATTACAATTTAAAAATGCTCATTATAAAAGAAAAATCCAAGTATTTTAAAAAATATATATGAACAAACAAAGAAAATATTTTTAGCTTTAAGATTGATAATAGGTTAATTTACTCTAATATCAAATTAACAACCCAATATTGGTTCTGCTGAAACCAAATTTTCTAAATTGTAAGTTTGTATGATATGATAGACAACACAATGTGTGTGCTGTCTATAGTGAGTGATAAAATTAGAATGGAATAAAAATATATTATTTTTATAAGATTTAGTTCAGTACCTATTCGTTTTATCTAACTAAATAAATTATCTAAATATTTCAATTATCCAATTTTCCTCAAATATTATTATAGTAGTTTGTGTAATTATTAATTGATTAATATTTTAAAAACACCAAAACTAAAAAAAAATATAATACATACAACTACAAGATTAAACACCAATACTTTCCAAGAACATTTGGATAGATTAATAATTACTTTTTTTTTCAAAGTGTTGCAATAAAATGATTTTGAAAAAAATCACAAATCTTCTTGTTTAATCATTTAACAAGCACGCTCACCTCTAGTTTTTCCTTTAATAATGAATTTATTCAAGTTCTAATTTTTTGAATTTTTAAATATACACAAAGACCACATTTTCAAATTGTCATATTTTTTTGTAACACTTAAGGATTGTCCTGTGGCGATACAAACTTCTGTTTTTCAAATGAGAACCCTATTTTTTTACTGTAAATTATTTAGTGGATTTTTTTTTTTTTTAATTATGATGTTCCTAATTCAAAATTTGAATGAGTAGTTTCTGAGTTAATAAAATGTTTGTTTTAAGGATAACAGTCCTTAAAATATATATACATAATTATGAGATAGAAGTAAAATTGAATATAGAATTTATTATACTTGGGCAATTTTCACAAATTATAATAACTTATAAACCCATTACCATGGACATTTTATCCTTAGAGCACAAAGTTAAATAACTCAAAAACTACTAGTACAAAATTTGATTCTAATACGTAAAAAATTTCAGAAAAATGATCTCCTGTATAATTTATAGTTGAATAGGGGTATTCTCATTTGAAAAACAGAAGTTTGTATCTCTACAAAACACTCCTTAAGTAGTACAACAAATCTCAAGAATTTAAAATATAGTCTTAAATTCAATTTAATATTCAGTAATTGAAAAATCAGATTTTGAATAACTAAGTTATTGAAGAAAAAAGGGGGTGAGCTTGTATGGTGAATCACTATGTATATTATTTATTATCTAAAAATAATTGTCTTTATATTTTAATTAGTTCTATACAAAAATATGTATTTTATTTCATTATTTAATAACAAATTAGAATTGAAAAGACTTAAACAATTAAAATGCTTTTAATTAAATTTAATAAACCACTTGATTATTATTTTATTTTTTTAGTCAAAATGTGTCATGACACTTAAAGGCCATAGTGACTATGTTTTTTGTTGTAATTTTAATCCACAATCAAATCTGATAGCTTCTGGATCTGTAAGTTTTAAATATTTAGTAACAATAATTGTAATTTTATTTTTAAACACCTATTATTGTTTTATATAATTTGTTTATTTCTTTAGTATGATCAAAGTGTAAGAATTTGGGAAGTAAAAAGTGGCAAGTGTCTGAAAACACTCTCTGCCCATTCTGATCCAGTTAGTGCTGTTAATTTTAATAGAGATGGATCCCTTGTGATTTCTTGTAGTTACGATGGCTTATGGTAATTTAAAAAAAAATAATTCCTTAGTTCATTTATATGCATTTTATACTTCTATACGGCTTGTTTTTATTTTAGTCGTGTTTGGGATACTGCCAGTGGTCAATGTTTAAAAACACTCATCGACAATGAAAATACACCCCTTTCATTTGTAAAATTCTCACCTAATGGGAAATACATCTTGGCTAGTAATCTTGATAATACACTTAAATTATGGGATTATGAGAAAGGCAAATGTCTAAAAACCTATGTTGGCCATAAAAACGAGAAATTTTGTATATTCGCAAATTTTTCTGTGACAGGTGGAAAGGCAAGTGTTACATGTTAATTATTAACTATTTAGTACCATATGCTTATTTTGTTTGTTTATATAATTGTAGTGGATAGTTTCTGGATCTGAAGATAATATGATATATATTTGGAATTTACAATCAAAAGAAATTGTACAGAAATTAGAAGCACATACAGGTAAATTTATTTTATATTCATATTTAACTTATTGTTTGTACGGTAATATATAGTTTTTGCCCTGTACTATTTAAGTTTTGCCAATGGATATATTATTATATTTAGGTCCTAGACTGTTGTTTCTTAAGAACACTAATTTTAAAAATTTTTGATTTTCTCTTTTCTAAAAAACAAAAACTATCTTTATAAGAGAAGTTTAATTAACAAAGAAAACATTTATATTCATTTTTGAAAAATATTATTATTTAATATGGTAAATTACTTAGATTCATATAATATGTTGACTCTTAGGTCTCATGTGATAAAAACAAAAACAATCATAACATAACCTCCAGTTCAGTACTAACTACTAAACAAAATGATTGATTTGGTTCAACGTGCTATTAAAAGGTTTAGTTTGAGACCATACTTTTAGGTTTGACTCACTTCCAGTTCTTACTATTAAGTTTCATAATAGTTTGATGCACTCTAATCTTTAAACAAACAATGCACAAATAACGTCCTAAACGTAAATTTGGTATGTTATGTGCTTGTAAGACAGAGACAGAGAAAAAGGTATTTTTAATTCAATCTTATGAAAGAGAGTGTTAGCTGAACAGTTTATTAGTAAGTGGTGAAAGTCATAATTAGCTTCTGCTGTAATGGAGAGGGTTAAATAAACATTAAGTATAGAACCAGTAAACACTATATAACTTGTTATTGATTTTCAGATGTAGTTTTGTGTACTTCATGTCATCCAACAGCAAATATAATTGCTTCAGCAGCCTTAGAAAATGACAAGACAATAAAACTATGGAAAAGTGATAATTAAAGTTTAATTTAGAACTTGAATATTACTTTGTATAATTTGTATAAAGAGAATGGTTATATTCTCCTGCCTTTTGTCTTATTTTCATTGTATTCAACTATAAATTACTAACAGTAATAGTTATAGTTAAATCATTCATTTTAGTATTTTGTCTTGTTTTCTTGCTCAAAAATTAAATAAAGTTTACAAAAAAAATAAACATAGAATTGTATTATTTTAAAAAATAGTTTGCACCATACTAAATGGTACCTATTCAAAAAATGTGTACAAAATAATAAATATGACTGTTTATCATAGGTATAAGGTGAAATACAAGAATTGTAATACTAAATGCATGAACAATTTAAATGGTTATATCTACTGTAGTATGATTTTAATTTAAGTTTTTCAATTTAATTTCACTTAAGTTTGTATGTAATAACACTATTTATTCACTATTAATAATTTGAAAAATCAAAACTGTCAATGAATATATACACAAGTACATAATTTGTATATTAACAATATATACAAGTAATAATTCAATTTTAAAATTTACCATATAAATATATTGTAGTTCGTATATTTTTTTAGAAACTTTTTATTTACATGTAAATTATTTTGTACTTTTATAAAATGTAAAGTATTTTTCCTGATTTTTTTACAATGGTTTTGAAACTTACAATACATAGTTTTAAAAACAAAATAAATTTAACTCAAAATGGTATTTTATGTTCATGTATACCACTTATAATTATTTCTAATATTTCAAAAATTAGTTATTTTTATGAAATTTATAATATTATTAAATTATTTACTAAAATAAACTAAATTCTTATCATTTTAAGTAATATTTCCATCATTAAAAAAATTTATTTCAAAAAAAAAAAAAATTGAGACATTTGCTGGACTGTATAGTAGTATTATATAGATATTTTATATTATATTTATATTGTTATTATTAATACGATAGCCGGTTAAGTTGAATTATTATTATTTGTTTATTATAATAATATAATAATAAGTTAATGTATTAATTATTTGCATTTAAAACAAGTTAATAATATCTTTAATATTTGTAATGATATCTTAGATTTAATTTTCACTAATTATTGAGTAGATTGCATACGTCTAGTTAGTTAATCGATTCTTATCACCCACCATTAGACTTTATTATTTCCATATCTACCCCTGAATTTCTTTCAAAAACATCATGTCCAGTTGTTTTTAAAATTAATGCATATAACTTTAATGATGTTATTTTATTTTTAAATAACATTGATTTAATGTCTAATTTGACCAATCTTAACATCATTCTGGCGGTTCTTAAATTGAATGAAACTCTAAGCCATTCATTTGAGATGTTTGTTCCTAAAATTAAATTAAATCATTATAATTTACATAATATATATTGGTCCAATCCTATTTTGAGAAATTTTATTAAATTTAAAAAAAAGGTGCATAAAAAATATAAGCTTACTAATATTCTTATTCAGATTATATAATTTTTTTATAATTTACGAAGTAACTGTTAACAACTTTCTTCTCAAATTCATTTAAATCATTTATCAAAAATTTAAAATAATATTAATATAAACTCAAAGTTCTTCAAGAAGTATATTAATTGTTTGAGATCTAATCATTCTAATATTTAACTTTCTCAGTATTTTTAGACAATGTTTCTGCTAATAATATGGATGATACAATAAAATAAATATTTTTCTTCAGTATACACAACTAATATAATAAACGATTATAATTATGATTTATTTAATAATCAGTTACATGACATTAATTCAAATTAATTTATTATTTATGAACACGACATATGCGGTTGGTATGTCCTCTTAATCCCTTACTCCCCCACAATGAAAAACATACTTGCAGGTAACATTATTTAAAAAATATTATAACGTATAGGTAACAGTGATAACAATTTATAACCTACATTCTACACTATCAATCGGTCACATGCAACTTATGATTTCTTAATCAGCGGCCGATAAGCTAAAAAATTCGGATAGGGTAATATTGCTGTTTATTGTGTGGTAGGCGTAGGTACCTAATAGAATATTATATTAATTAATTTCCACAAAAAACCTTTGTTTTTAGGATTAATTACATTATTTATTGTTTAATATAATATAAGTATAACATGTGAGTACATAACTTTTTTATTTCATGTTTTATCAACATTTACAGAAGTTTTATAGTTTATAAAATTATAACCATATTTTAACAAAAGTCACTACATTAAAAATTAAAAATAAAGGTGAGCAAAAGTTGGCACCGTTCTGCAGTACATAGATACATAGGTGTCGTATGGGTGGGTCACTATCGTGGCATGTAAGTGGTGGGTATGTTAAATGTAAATCCAATATTTGAATTATATTATATTATGTATATCATTGTTTTGGTATTTTAATACAAAGAACGATTCTGACTGAAGAAGGTTAGTTATTTTAATAGTCATACAGTTGGTTGAATTGAATTTTGCATTTAAAAATGTTATTTACGTGGATAAAATATAACTATACACTATTTATACGTTTCAATTACCCGTGAATAAAATTTTTTAAATCACAAAAAAATAACTAAAATCGTTATTCTTCGTTGAAATATCAGATTTTGTCAAAACTTACATTTTAAAATATAAATAATAAAACTGTGTTTATGTATATTTTTTTTTAGACATTTTGGTTAAAGAATGAACTACTTATACTTATTACGTAAAATCTTGTTTGACATTTTTAATCCTTCACTATACAATATTTTACTATTGACACAAAACCTGTTAGGAATCTTGTATTACTTTTTTTTTTAGGGATTTATCGATTCCGCCAGACCTTTTTATACTAGGGGATTATGTATATCAATTCCACCAGGGAAAAAATAATCTTTCCCGAATACAAATTATAGTTTTATTTTACTTACATAGCTTTATTATGATATTACCTATAATATGAAATACCTATATAAAAATATTCGTTTTATAGAGATTATATTATTATTGATAATATTCTGTGGCTCAGTGCAGCGCAGTTTAACATAAATTTTAACATAAATATTTAATACGATGAGTCATGATGTATACATTTTTATGATGAAGCTTAAATTTAATAGAAAAATGTTTTAACAACAAAATAATTTGAAAATATCTGCATAAATCAAGAAAAAACAATTAGATAGATACCTAAATATTATATGATATGATATATTATTATTACAATGTATGTACTTAATAATGACTTAATAATGATTTAATAATTGATGTCAATTTTTAGTCTATCACTGAGTAATGAGTATATTTAAGTATGGGTATATTTTAAGTTATTTCAGTAAAATAAGGATAAATATTTATTGCAAATAGGTATATACCTACATAGTTGAGTCAGTGACAGTATTATCAATAACTGTTCCAGGTGGTGGATTTTGATATAATATATTACGATTGTTACAAGAAAATCTTGTATTGTTACATATTTTAACTATAACAAATACCAAGCCAACTTTTTTCTCCCCATAGAATTCTTTACATGTTTTCTATAAAGAAAATTATTAATAAACATTTTAACTACATGGCATGTTTAAGTTTCAGATAAAGATACGAAAGAAACATGTCACAAATTGCGGTAAAATGTGAGATTAAAGTAAATTTTATATTAATTATTACTACTTTGTTATCAAATTGTTGTTTTGATGTCAGCTCTAAAGTCTAAAATAAAAATAATATCATTATATATTTTAAAATATGAATGAACAAAAAAGCTATAAGAAACTAACATCTGGTTTATACTTCTTGCTACTAAACAACATTGTTCCATCAAAAATATATGCTCCTAAAAGATCTTTGTATACGCTCAATAAACTTCTTTGATTGTCTATCTTATCTTATGTACTGGATTAAAGTCAACTTGGTATTGATATTAACATTGGCGCAAATAGGTGGTGGCTTGGGGGGACTTAGTCCCCCCACATTTCTGCCAAGTCCGCCCAGTTCAAAAGTCAGTTATTAGTACTGAGCATATATAATTTTTAGAAAATATTATAGGAGGGGCTTTAGTCCCCCCAAAATAATTTGTCTATTTGCGCCTATGGATATTAACTCTAATCTGTATAAGTAGTTGATATTTGAATATTATTTGTTATTAATTGAATTTGTTGTCCTCCTGACCCTATAAAAAAATATAATAAAAACAAAATATTCCATTTTGAAATAGTTCTTATGCATTTTAATATTAGTACAATACATTTGAGGATTGTGGCATAAGAAAGTAAATTAAGTATATTATTAATTATAACCAAATGTCGGTAGGTATAGTTGTGTCACCACTTTCTAGTTCACCATTTAATATTTTTGGAGGGCCACATTAGGAATCTCAAAATTATTTGCGGGCATTTAAAATTCTAAGTACATATTTTCAGCATATAATAGGATAATAGGTATTATTTTAAAAATGGATGTAATGAGAACATTATTTTTAGATTCTGAGTGGAACGATAAATGTATTGATTTTAAAATGATGTGTTTTTTTTTTTTTTTTTTTTTTAAATTTATTTTTTAATTTTTTTTTATGTCTGTGTACACGATAAGTAGTCGAAATAATACTTCGATTTTCAACTTCAGTATCTTGTTCGATTGGAAAGTGAATATCGTTGGTGCATTGGGGGAGGTCAAAATTTAAAATTCCCAGTAATTTTCAAAAGCACCAAGAAAAACCAAAGAAAATTATGGAAAATGGGAATTTTTACGCAAATCTATTTTTCACAAATTGAATTTGGTTTTGGTGTAACATTAAAAAAATGACCGTAGATACATGAAATTTTC
>NC_042493.1:100991906-100992847 GCF_005508785.2 Acyrthosiphon pisum
TAAATAGGTACCTATAATAAATTCCAAATTAATCATATCATAATTATCTATTTAGGTACCTATAACGCGTTATACATCCAACAAAAAAACCCGTGGTACTATCATAGATATATAATAGTATACTTTAGAAGTTTCAAGTACCCACGAATAATATTATACAATCACAACAAAATAACTAAAATAATTATCCTAGGTTTTTAATATGTAATTTCGTCCAAATTTGTACTTAAAATGACTATAAAAATAAACTGTGTAAATGTATTTTTTAGATTTTTTGGTAACAGAATTAATTACTTACGTGGAATCTTGTTTTAAATTTTCACTTCTTAGATACAAAAATTGAACATTTTATAAATTTTTAACTACAAAATAATTTTAGATTCTGAGTGGAACGATGAATGTATTGATTTTACAATGATGTGTTTTTTTATTTTTTTTTTTTTTTGTGTCTGTCATCACGTTTTAGGACAGTAAAAGTGCTTGGATTTTCTTCAACAGTACCTTTTCTGATAGGAAAGTGAATCTAGTTGGTACTTTAATTTTTCCAATAGCTTTCAAAAGCGCCGTGAAAAACAAAAGAAAAATTAAGGAAAAACGGGAATTTTTACGCAAAATCTGTTTTCGAGAAAATCGATTTTGGTTTTTGGTGTAACTTTAAAAAAAATGACCGTAGATATATGAAACTTTGACTGAATGTTTATCTTAGCATTTTCTATACACCATAACATTTTTAAAATATTTTGATTTATTTTGAGCTCTTTATGGACATTTTCATTTTCCATTTTTTTTTATTTTTTTTTCTAAAAATATCAATAAAATTTTATTTGTTGGATAAAAAAGCTTGAAAATTTAATAGAAGGCTCCTAGTATATTGTTTCAAAGGCAAATGAAAAATATATAAAAATCGGTCGTTCAACAGTTTTTTTTTTATAAGCATTTAA
>NC_042493.1:100992897-100994083 GCF_005508785.2 Acyrthosiphon pisum
GCGCAGTTTAACATAAATTTTAACATAAATATTTAATACGATGAGTCATGATGTATACATTTTATGATGAAGCTTAAATTTAATAGAAAAATGTTTTAACAACAAAATAATTTGAAAATATCTGCATAAATCAAGAAAAAACAATTAGATAGATACCTAAATATTATATGATATGATATATTATTATTACAATGTATGTACTTAATAATGACTTAATAATGATTTAATAATTGATGTCAATTTTTAGTCTATCACTGAGTAATGAGTATATTTAAGTATGGGTATATTTTAAGTTATTTCAGTAAAATAAGGATAAATATTTATTGCAAATAGGTATATACCTACATAGTTGAGTCAGTGACAGTATTATCAATAACTGTTCCAGGTGGTGGATTTTGATATAATATATTACGATTGTTACAAGAAAATCTTGTATTGTTACATATTTTAACTATAACAAATACCAAGCCAACTTTTTTCTCCCCATAGAATTCTTTACATGTTTTCTATAAAGAAAATTATTAATAAACATTTTAACTACATGGCATGTTTAAGTTTCAGATAAAGATACGAAAGAAACATGTCACAAATTGCGGTAAAATGTGAGATTAAAGTAAATTTTATATTAATTATTACTACTTTGTTATCAAATTGTTGTTTTGATGTCAGCTCTAAAGTCTAAAATAAAAATAATATCATTATATATTTTAAAATATGAATGAACAAAAAAGCTATAAGAAACTAACATCTGGTTTATACTTCTTGCTACTAAACAACATTGTTCCATCAAAAATATATGCTCCTAAAAGATCTTTGTATACGCTCAATAGACTTCTTTGATTGTTTATCTTATCTTATGTACTGGATTAAAGTCAACTTGGTATTAATATTAACATTGGCGCAAATAGGTGGTGGCTTGGGGGGGACTTAGTCCCCCCACATTTCTGCCAAGTCCGCCCAGTTCAAAAGTCAGTTATTAGTACTGAGCATATATAATTTTTAGAAAATATTATAGGAGGGGCTTTAGTCCCCCCAAATAATTTGTCTATTTGCGCCTATGGATATTAACTCTAATCTGTATAAGTAGTTGATATTTGAATATTATTTGTTATTAATTTGAATTTGTTGTCCTCCTGACCCTATAAAAAATATAATAAAACAAATATTCCATTTTGGAAATAGTTCT
>NC_042493.1:100994648-101000255 GCF_005508785.2 Acyrthosiphon pisum
TATTATAAAAGCGTAAAGAAAATTAATATGAATATATGTGTATAAATACATAATCAATACAATTAAAATGGCCAACTTTTAGAAATTTACAAAATATAATACAAAAAAATTAAATTAGGAAAAAAGAGTACTTAGAAAATGTTTTATATTATTCAAGTAATAATATGGATAGTAAAAATGTAAAACTGCATTAAAAAACACATTAAAAGTATGCAATATAACAATAATTAATAATATTTATAATATATATAAGTCCTATTATAATAATCACAATATTATATAAATAATACAAAATTAATTTTGTTATTTTCAAAAAAAAAAAAGAATAAAATATACTTAGTACACATGAAAAAACATTTAAAATAATTGAAAATTTACCCACTTAATGATAATAAGACACATTTATTAAAAGAAAAATTTTGATCATAATTATAATAGTGATTTGATTTTTAAGATTTATCACTAATAGAACTTTTCTCTGTGGTCTTTTTTATGCGAGCTGATGATTGAGCCATCCAATTTTTCAACGGTTTTTCTATTTCAATATCACTAACATCTTTATATTGTCTCATTTTTCTTATGGATTCTAATAAAATAAATGAGTTATAACACTTATTAGTACATGATAATATTATTATTGTATATTATGACATATTATGTTATAACTACATAATATAGTAAATATTTCAATGCATAAATAATTAATACTGAACAATAGAGCAATTAGAAATGTAATAATAATTCAGTAAATTTTAATATTTTGAAATTTAAATTTAACATTTAAGTTACTAACAATACAATTATTAGAGTATATTTAATTTAACTTAGTCATATGGATTTTAATTTTATAAATAACTAATGATAATATACCTAATTAAATTGGTATTATATATAATACATAAGTGTATTATACAATTATACTTAAAATAAAATATAATTCATTTTTGTTAATGTGAGCTATAAGTATAATATTAAATGTTAATTAGATTTAATTATTGACCTATTATCAAAGTTGAAGATAAATTTTTTCTGTTATATTATACATTTTTTATTTTTAAATAAAATAATTTTTGTATGTATCATTACTATTATTTTTAATGCTATATAAATGCTATACTATTATTTACCAAAAATAATTCTACATGTTTGAAGAGTTGAAAACTGCTTTTTTCCTTTGAACCCAATATAAGAATAATTTGCCAAGAAGTTGTCGGTAAATAGTTTTTGCATGATTTTCCGCACAGTTTCAGACATATTTGAACCAGTGAGACGAGACAATTCTAAAACCTGTTACATATTTAATTTTTAATAAGTCACTCATATATGATATTTAATTTTTTCTTTAATCACCACTTTGCTTCTGAATGTTTGTTCCTTGGTAAGTTTATCTTCCACAATATTTAAATCAGCGTTATTATTGATGTGGAACATATCATCTGCAGTATTATCAAAACTACCATCAAAATGTAATGCTTCAGATAATTGTAAATTATTCAATTTATCCAATATTTGTTGTTGTACTGCAAATAAATTATCAATACTTTCTTGAATGTTTTTCAAATCGTGTTTCATAACAATGATATTTCTATTTATGGATTTTTGAAAAGCTATATTTCCTGTATAATACACAAAAATATTACTAAATCATACAAAAAATATCATGGCACACAATTTGTATCTTACCATCATCTCTACAATCACCAGAATTATTTGGAGTTATTATATTATGTGGAATCAAAGTCGGAGTACGTAGCTGTACGTTATTTTCTGAGTCCAATAAATTATCGTTTACAGAAAATTCATAAGATTCAGAATCAATGGATATATCAAATAGATTGCTTTTGATGAAGTATTTGTTTTTTTTGGAATATGTGATTCAGGTCTAACACTGTCCACAGTTGTTTGCATATCTCGTGAATTTGATGCGTTTTTGCAATTGCGATAAATTTGAACCAAATAATATTTCTTTGTGTCCTTCAAATGACTTTTTATTAGATATACAATTATCTACTGTTGTTCCTGAAACATCTTTTAGTAAAACTTTAAATTATAATAATAATATCACAAATAGTAATAAATAGGTAGGACTAGCTTGTGTATGATTATAATTTTTAACTAACTAATCGACAACTAACACACCTACTAAAATTGTGTATAAAGAACTATCTCATCTATCATATCTATATGACTAACCCTATGGAGGTATAACATATAATTGTATACATTTTTATAGTAGTATACTTTCTCTTACCTTCAAAATCGTCTAATGTTGGAGGAGATAAAACATCAGGTGTATGATTATTACTAGATTCTAATACTGCTTCAGATGAATAGTATACTTTTTTCTTTTTTTCCTGTTTTCTTTGTCGTCTTCATTCGAAGAAAGCTCAGATGTAACTTGCGCTTTCAGAGATTTTAAACGAGCTTGATGGAAACTCTCTAGTAATATAATTTTAAATATATGAGCACTGACATAAAAACTCTTTCTATTAGGTACCTATAGGTATATTAGCTAATAATTTAATAAACCTTGCCATGGTATATTATTTATTATATTAGGTACCTATATTATATTTATTATTGTTGTACTTATTAAAAATCAAAATTTACGTATATTTTGTTGAAGAGGACGGGCATTATAATAATCAAAATCTTCTTTGTTTGGTTGAATATGTGTTTCTATATACTTCTTTAGGTTACATTTTTTTTTGGGCCATGCACATGTACCTTTGTGATACCATGTATCAGGTACAACATCTACACTATTGTTCACAGTAAAACAGACAATAGTCCACATAATTCTAAAAAGATTAAATATTTTGTAGTAAAATACTAAAATATAAACTTTAATTTATTGGTAATGGTATAAATGCTTGTTATATTTAAGCTACCTATTTTTGTTTTACTATAATCATATAATCATATGAATAGTAAAACAGATACAATAATGAATATTTATTATTGTATCTGTATATATTTAATATATAGAGAGCTAAGTATAATTTAATTTAAGTTTTAGTTAAACTATCTATCTATTATTATTATTATTATTCATAATGTTAATAACCATAAAAGTTTAAAATATAAATTAACACAAAATACATAGAGGACAACTTTTTACTTCATACTCACTATATTAATTAAGAATGAATAATTGGTATAGCCGTAACTAAACCCTCAAAATGAAAAATCATCATTTTCATTTTAATATCAGAAAAATCCCATTTATATAAATTTTGAGAAAGATTATTTACGTTATAAATGTTTAGCTTTGATGATTTTAAAGGGCTAACAAACACTTCTTCCTGGTTTAAAAATATTTTTCCAATAAAGATTTTATTATTGGAAGTCATTGGTGATACAATTTCAGTTATTTTTACTATTTCACCATTTTGAGTTGAAAAATAACAATTTGGCTCTTTGGTAGTAAATTTAACTTTTTCGATATCACTTTATTTCGCTCTATGTTTCCACTTTTACATTTTTCTTCATAACGTCGAACAACTTGTTGTAAAGGTTTTTCATTTTTACGGAGCATATTTTTTAAATCCTTCATATAATTTCCAAAAGGGAACGCACTGCAACAATCGAGTGGCCCAAATATATTATAATCATCAGGTAAATGAATTAGACTATGAAAATTGTATGACATAAACTGACTTCCATAGATCTGTTCAAAAGATTTAACAAAATAAACAAGAAGTTTGCGAGCATACTCAACATATTGCTTATAGTTGGGGCTTAAAAGTATTCTCATTGAAATACTTAAGGCCATAAAATTTTCATAACAATCACTAGATAAGATGTTTTTTAAAACTACTGGTCCTGTGTACAACAAAAACTGACGGAATTCAGTTGCCTTCCAACGAGCTACATCTTCTATAGCCCTTGGTTTTCGTGAAAAATCATTAGTTACAAAAGTTTTTAGTGTCAAAAGAGAATTTGTAATTTTTCTAATTTTCCAACTAGGCAACCGAACGGTCTTTGGTCCCTTATTTTGCCAAAGAATAATTAATTTTCTCACAACTCTCGAGCAAACTAAGTTCATATAATCTAAAGAAAATATATTTACTATATCAAGGTCAGGGAGTACAACAAGGGATGAAATTATTGAAGATGTATGATGTTCTTCATCTTTCATAGTTATGTAATCATAATGAGTTCTTTTTCCACAGTTATCAACAAATGGAAAACAGACACGATTTTCTAAATAGTCTCCTTCAATAACACACCTTCAACATGAAAAATAACCGGAATGTCCCTTAATTCTCATCAAAAACGATCTGGCCGGCGCATCACAGCAAATTGCTTTTATAATTACTTTTTTAGTAATATTATCAATCACTATTCCGTGAGTAGATAGCTTAATCATTTCTGCAACAAAATCTTTGATAAATATGTTACTATCTAGAGGTTTTTCGTGGTCATAGTATATTCCAATAGGAAAAACATTTTTATTATAAGGAAAAATATAGGCCAGAATTGGCCAAAATTGGCTTGAACTACTCTTGCTTAGAGCCTAGAGGTAGACCATCAATTCCAATTACAATACTAATAATATCATCCAAAGAAAATATTTAGAATACATATCAATACCAGTTTCTAACCCAAAATGATAATATATGCCATTCGGCTCTATTTCTCGAATATTAAAAACTTTGGTTGATCCAGATTGAAGTAATTTACGGGTATCAACATGAAGAAAATTAAGATTGGCATCATTTTTCAAGATTTTTAATAATGCATTAGAGGCATTATGTGGAACATTGAAATTTACCATCCATGCTTTTAATTTATTTTTAATATTTTCACTGTATACTGAACTTTTTGTAAGAGGAATTAATATTGAATTTGAATCTGCATCATCTTGAGTACAAATTACATTACTTAAAATATCTTGATTTAAATTATTATCACATGTTTTATAGAAAGGTGTATTTTTAATATGATTGCTATGTTCAGGTGCCCCACATATAGAAGTATAAATACATTTATTGATACAATCGTTATTAATATTTTGTGGAGATAATACAGTTTCTTTGACAAAACAACTATCTGGGATTTCACTTGTAGATGACCATTCTAGAATTTGTAATTCTTTTTGCAATCGTCTATGTTTTGTTCTATAACTAGTAGTCTTAATCATTTTTAAATTTATAACTGAACAATTTTAATTGTTTTATTATTTAGTTTGTTTGTAAATAATTGTATTTATTAAGTCTATAATGCTATTAGTTAGCAGTATGAATAATATCTGAAAAATAAAAATTGAAATAGTTGGTATAGGTAGGTATAGATGATATAAAATACAAAGTTGATAGCGTATAATAATTATTATTTGCATACAGAAAAGTAGGTATAATTATAGTTTAAAATAAAAAAACAAATGTTAATGTATTTGTTCTAGAAATAATTATATTAACTGGTAAAAGTTACCAGTATACAAATACTTCACTTACCCAAACTTATTTCAAATAATAATTTAACTTTCAAGACTAGGTAGATACCTACCTACATATTTTAAATGCTCAACTTTTCAAAAATAAATGTCAAACAATTGTGTGTAATAGTGCAAATAGTAAATCTATAGTCTGTAACAGACAATCT
>NC_042493.1:101000305-101000451 GCF_005508785.2 Acyrthosiphon pisum
CCATACTATCTATAGCCGTGGCCATTTCCAAAATCCATTCTGCGATAACACCGTAACAGATTACATTTTAAATCACGGACTAAGATATAATGGACTGGCATCGATAAGGTGAGCGGGGTAGGGAGTAGAACTCACAAATGTCTGGC
>NC_042493.1:101000551-101001291 GCF_005508785.2 Acyrthosiphon pisum
GGCCGCGCGTCGTCTAAGGACCACGAGCACCGGGACCGAGGTCCCGTACCAAGAAGACAGGCCGAGTGCCGCCTGAATTCGCCTGGTCCGGCTGTGTGCTATCTCCACACCGAGTATTTCTGGTAATACCCAACCTCCGGTGATACTACACCGGTATAGCGGCTAGACGCCCGAGAGGAACCGACAACTTACCAGAGACTCGCACCCCCGGATGGTTGCGGCCATTCATCAGAGGTTTTCGCCTGTCTGCGAGAACTTAAATAAGCATCCATTTGACATAACCACATAGTATTCGTATGAAAACTGCCCCCACGATTCCTACCGGCAACGGACGCCCAGGGGCGTGAACCATCTCTGGACGCCCGCGGTGAGCGGCGTCGTTGCCGACGGGGCTCCGCTCACTCCCGTGGTACTGAAGTGCCTCCAGTAGACTGTCGCCCCCTTGGAAGCTACCAATATAGTCCGGCAAAGACCAGGCATTGGTTGGCCTTTATCGCGGACGGTCGTCCACGAGTGCGAAACTAATCTTGGCCACCACCCTTTCGAACCATCATCAGTAAGACCCGTATCTCTGGGTCAGTCTGGGCCAGACACCCCGACCCGGTGCCTGCCGAGTCGTTGACGCCCAGCCCAAACTAATGTCAGTTCTGCCTTTCAATCTAAAGGTGGGACATTTTGCGGCGACCGAGCTCGCCTACCGACTTAGGGACTCGTAAGAAGACGAGCCATCAGAAGGCAGA
>NC_042493.1:101001341-101008426 GCF_005508785.2 Acyrthosiphon pisum
AAAGAAAACGAGCCGCGCGACAACGATAAGCAATAAGATAAAAGAAATTAGGTAGATACTAGATACTAATTATCAATGCTATTACACTATATCATTATTTACATTGTAGGTATTATTGTAATAAAATAGCGAATTTGGGTTAACCGGAACATACCTACTATTACTGTTTCAGTGGCTTCATTTTGTGAAAAAAACATGTATGATTGTGAGGTACCCATATTATTATTAAAGACGTTGGGTAATTAAGAAATTGGAAAAATATAAAAAAAGTAAATATCCTATAACCTGTACAAATACTCATATAAAATTATAAAAAAAATATTTCTAGTGAAATTTTACCCCCCAAAATTTTACCGGTGGGTAAATATTCACTAGTGATATTTTACCCCCGGAATTTTTCGCCGGGAGGTAAATATTCTCTAGTGAAATATTACCGGGGGAGTAAAATTTCACTAGTGAATATTTACCGGGGAGGTCAAATTTCACGCGGTAAATAATCACGGGTACACCGGTATTAAATTCAAAATCAAAACCGTAAAAAATTGGAAACCGGTATTAAACTCAAAACCGAAATCTGAAAAATTGGAAACCGTTATTTTTTTTTTAACTGACGTGTTTTTAAATACGTAAATTCCATTAATACGCATAATTAATAATCATAATAAAATTGAGATCATAATTAATTTTGTTGATAAACATTTCATTATTCGCAAAATTATTAGTTGCTTTATAAATAGTAATGACATAAATTAAAGTTAGTAGCAAATACTATATATGACAATTGACAATACGGAACAAAGAATGATAATTGTATGGATGACATAGCCCCTGAAAATACTTTAGAAACCGGTATACAAAACCGAAACCAAAACCGAAATTTCTTTATACCGGTATTTCTATGTTGAAACCGAAACATTTAGAAACCGGTATTCAAAACCGAAACCGAACCCGAAATTTCTTAATACCGGTATTGTTAAGTTGAAACCGAAATCGTAAAATTTCAAAACTGGTATACAAAATCGAAACCAAAACCAAAATTTCGTAATACCAGTATTGAAAAATTGAAACCGAAATCGAAAAAATTAAAAACCGGTATACAAAATCAAAACCAAAATTATTTCAATCGGTTTCGAGCCCTGATTTTTGAGGACAAAATGGCATTGGTACCGGGTGTATTAAGAACAGAAAAAAATTATTATCGTCTAATAAGATGTCGGTAGATGGACAGCAAGTTGTAAGTTTCTATAGTAAACAATAATTATGATTTATGATAGATGTAGGTCATATTATAAATGTTTATAAAAATTAAAATATAATTATTCATATTAATTTATTGCTTTTATTATAATTTATAGTTTTGTATAACAAAAATAATTTAATACCAAGTGGGTACTACGAATCCTCGATGATATTATTTTTCAATCTGATCACAGCTGCAGTTATAATATTTCTATGTTTGTGTTTGACTCACCTACCACAACTAAATGACTCACCTGCCGTTTTTAATTAAATAGATTCAATAATTGACATTTAACAATAATATTTTGCTGTAATGGAATATACTCAGATAGTATATACTCTCTGAATATTATATAAGTGCATTGTACCTACAAACGCATATATAGTTCAACAATTATCTATTTCAAATAAAAATGTATCGACAATTAGGTTCTTCATAATAAATCATGGGATACTGACGGAATCAGTAATTTTTTTTTTTAAATCTTAAATGTGCTTAAATAGATCATCATCTAAAATAATAGATGTAAAATATATCATAATATGTCTAGGAGAAGGTACATATTATAGGGTTTTCCTAATCCCATATGAAGTTCCGCATTTGAAAAAAAATTAAGTTCCTAGCGATATACTTAACATCAACCTACCTAGTAAGTAAATAAGTAATAATTATCGTATTCAATCATAATATGATAAGGGACAAAACCAAATGTACAGTACCGAATACATTCAGAAAATCGTATAGAGCTATTTTTGTTCCATGTGCTGCTCATAGTCTTAATTTGCTTCTTGAAGATATCATATTATATGACGACTACTATGACTTTTTATTATTATTATTTTAAGCTTCAAAGACTACGATTTTTTTCTGCCTTTACAAAAATTTGGGAAATTCTTCGAAAACTCATTAATTTTGAATCAAATAATATGAATGATAAAAAAAAAAGTTATACGTATTTTAGAGACACTTGTAAATAAATATTTGTTAGGATTCATAGTTATTTCTAATCTGGTCATCAGAAATCCTAAAGACGTTCAAGGGGGAAGAACGTACCCTTGTCTCTGGGTAATGATATTAATGAACTTGGATACACATTGCAGACATGGGCTATGGAATTATTATTTTTATATAATGGTACAGACACAGATCTCATACAGATACAGAATTCGTTACAGATGCACTCGGATTATTATAAAGAGGACATTTCGGGATGCATCTCGAGAGATCCATGAATATTATGCATTAGAGAAAAACTAAGGGAAAATACAAGCTATTCCATTTTAAAACTTATTTATATTTCATATAAACGTTAGTTTTTGGGTAGAATATGGTATCCAAGAAAATACCTACACAAACGAATAATTAAATACAATTTATTCAATAATAATGTAGTCTGTCAAAAAATATCATTAATTGTGTACTTACTAGGTGGGCACACATTAGACAATTGCATACATATTATTATCTCTAGACTCTTAAGTAATTTAAAGTTGTTAAACTGTAGATATACATACAATTTTATATTTATATTACTCTGTATAAATCATGTACCTATGAAATATATAAAAAATAAATTATAAAATATATAATATTATTATTATATATATATGTGTGTAAACTAACAAAATATGTAACTGATATATGTTTTAGTTTCGTATTTATGGCTCTCATGGAATATTGCTTGGTGAACATAGTGCTTGGTGATTCCGACATGCCACCAAAACAATTAAATAAAAAATCGTTTAATTTCAGCTTCAGGGTAATTATAATTTTTAATTTCAGTAAAGTTAAATAATGAAAAATAGTTTATTATTTATACATATTTAAAATACGTTGATGGGATTCCACCATAGGTACCATTTTTTCGAGCAAAATAGACCTATTATATGCGGTTCATCATACTGACTTGTTTCGCTCTGACAATAATTTTTTAAGCATATTAATTGAATTTATAATGAAGTCGTTTTTGAATTCTTCGAATCAAAATTATAAAAAAAAAAATATTGAAACTTTATTTTTTCCACTGACATTTTTAAAAATACGAGATTTTTTCTTTTTAAGTATAATAAATTAAAAATATGACTCGAAGAATTCAAGATAGACTTCATGATAAATTCAATTATATTTTCAAAATTATTTTCGGAGTAAAACTCAAGTCAGTACAATATAACGCGTACAGGTGTATTTTTCTCCAGAAAATGGTTGTGTATAACACCTTAAGTAGACCTATATAACCTAACCGTTTTGAAACTGATTGTATATTAAATGAGTAGGTAATTAAAATTTAAATAAGTTATCATCATATAAATCCATATTAACAATCCACTTTAAAAATAAAACGACAATTATGATGAAAGGAAAATTTGAAATAGGTATCAACCTACAACCATAGAAAAAAATAACTCAACTACATGGTTGGTAACTTTTACGATTATACTTACCTAAAAAAAGCTCAGAATATGAGTAACTATGGAATTGATTTTCCAAAAATGTTTTTTCCAAGTATTTTCTACGAGTTGTATGAATATATTACCGTCATTATTTATATTTCGCTTTTTTAACTTTTAACGACAACATATACCCACTACAACATCCTACATTTCCACATGCTTCAAATATATCCTATTCATGAAATCCTCTAAAGTTAAAAAAAGAAGAAAACTACACGTCTATAAATTTTATCAGAACGGATTATGCCCCGTCCATAGTCTACATAATATAGGAAAAATCGAAATGTATGAATAGTAATGTAGTACCTGCCTATACAATATTACAATTTATTATACAAGTAATGACGTGGCTATCGAATTATTGTAAGTACCTATGTATAAAGCAGAATAAAGCTGAATCCTAAAGCAGAATAGAGTTGCTTGCGCCCGTTTTTATAAAGTGAAAAATAAAATATTATCAATGATATAATCGTTACTAAAACCGCAGAAAACCCATCCAAAGTATAAACAGGGTGATCATTTTAACAGTAAACACTCTTTCTCTAAAAAAATGTTACACAATTTCTAAATGCGACTATAATCTTATAAAATATATGAAAATGTATAATATTTTCCTATTTTCCATTTTTCTTGACCATTACAAATTCTTAAAATATTTGTAAATAAAAATGTATACGATAATGTTCAGTCACTTAATAGTTAGGTAGCTATCACTAAAAATGAAATAAACAACTTAATAACATGGCTATAACTTATAACTTTATTAGCTAATTAAAAATTTATATAGGACAAGGAATCATCGCGTATCTCACAATCAAAAACACTTCAACGTTCTATATTTTGAAACCACTCTACATTTGTTCGGAAATAATTGATAATACAATATAATATTGTTTTGCCGTGTGGGCAGATTTTTGTACCACGTACATAATTACGATTTTTTTTTTTTGTAAATGTAATAAATTAAATTACCATAGAATATTCAATTATTATTATTTATAGCCAACAGATTGTTTGCTAACATCTTAAAGCCAAGTACGAAATCATTTTGCCGACTATTTATTTTCGTGCTTCTTTTCCTCAGTTTTTTTTATTATTATTTTTTTTTTTGATGCACTCTGGTATTTTTCCTTTTATAATTACGTCCGCTATATTGATAAAATGAAATGTAAATACAAATATAATTAAATTATAAAATAAAACGTATTTGCAGAACATTTTGATCGGATGTGCACTTGTGTCTTACGGGGTTAAGTGGTTATAAACTAGAAACTTATACAATATACGTAATAGTATTCAATATACTTATTTATTTATTAGGTCAGTGGTGTATTTGCATGGGGGAAATATGGGAATATACCCCCTCTCCCCACCATTACTGAAAGGTTTTTTTTACATCATTCACGCATGGTAGGTATATATAAATATTTATAAAAATATACGGTATAACTTTCTTAAAAGTCATATTAATTAACTAGGTAACATTGAGATTGATTAATTGCTTTAAAAAGACGTTTATAGTTTTCAAATTTTTAGTGTAAAAGAAAACTTTGGACAACAGTGATAACTCGTTCTGTGAGTAGGTTAGTAGGTACTTAGTAGGTACCTACTAGTACCTAGTACTAATTAAGTGGTTTTAGAGCGGTGGTTAGGGGTTAGAGAAAAAACACAATATGCAAAATTCAAAGAAAAAATACTTGAAGAAAACGAGCTGTTCAAAAAAAGTATAAAAATGGTTATTTGAAGTTTAAATTGTAAAATAAATACTTACTACTTAGACACGTGGTAGGTATCATTGCACTATATTGCTTTATGATTTCATAACAAGTATTTTAGTTGTTTAGCTCTATCATCGCTCTAGAGTCTAGATGAAGTCGATCTACGTCCAGACGACGTTAGTCAATTTAATGTACCTATAGGTAGATATATATATATATATACCGAGTGTATCTTATGTAATTGTATGCGGGTTTTTTTTAACGATTTTGGAACGATGACATGGAATTTCATTAAAACGAAAAAATACGTGTTTCTTTATTTTTAACAGGCAATTTTGTATAATAATTTAAAAATTTTTAAACACGCAGGTGTACTAATAGCAAAATCAACTTTATTTTTTTCAAATAGCAACCACTATATTTTTTAATGGACTCTTTTAAAGCTTTTTTTCCTGAAAATTTTAATAGCCGAATCATCAATTTTGGCTCGCTAGTTTAGTAACTATGGTCCTCTAACGATTAGTAAAATATGCATTAATACTTTTAATTGAAATAATGGGTATAGGTTTAATTTACAAGCGCCAAACAATTTTTTTCTTATAACTACCTTTTGATACACTTCAATGGTTGAATCTGTAATCTAATGTGTCGCTCAAAAAAAAAAAAATAATAATAATAAAAACATAAGCAAAATTGTTGGTAAACATAGTTCATTATTTTTATTTCAACATACGATCATAAAAATTAATATTATTATTTTAATTTATTAATAAAATGTTGTATTTGTAAATATTCAAAACTAAAAATGATGGAAATGGATGAATTCTAACTCCTAAGTTCATACTTTGCATGCGATACCGTTATAGGGAATCTATGGTTAAAATTTCATGTTTATACCACTACGGAAAGAGCACTACAAAATATTGCACTTTTTCCATAGATTCATAGGTTAGATAAGAAAAAATTGTTCGGTGCTTGTAAATTAAACCTATACCCATTATTTCAATTAAAAGTATTAATGCATATTTTACTAATCTTTAGAGGACCATAGTTACTAAACTAGCGAGTCAAAATTGATGATTTGACTATCAAAATTTTCAGAAAAAAAAAGCTTTATAAGAATCCATCAAAAAATATAGTGGTTGATATTTGAAAAAATAAAGTTGATTTTGCTATTAGTACACCTGCGTGTTTAAAAATGTTGAAATTGTTATAAAAAAAATTGCCTGTTAAAAATAAAGAAACACGTATTTTTTCGTTTTAACGAAATTCCATGTCATCGTTCCATAATCGTTAAAAAAAAACCCGCGTACAATGATATAAGATACACCCTGTATATCTATAACCTACAATGTCGTAACATTATGCAATAACCACAACGCCACAACGGAAATGTCACAATAACACGGTAGTGTGGTACTAGGTATCGGGGTTACCGCGGTTAAAATGCTTTAAATATGTTATTCATATTTTTGTTTTTATTAAAATGTTGTTAAAAAAGAAAAGTGTTGCGTGCACCCGACTTACAGGAGATGGTGACAGGATGGGATGATGGTAGTAGCGTCAAAATGATCAACAGTGTGTGGTTGATGTATTATTTATTTAAAATTGTAAAATATGATAAACAAGTTGAATTTAAACACTATTAGATTATTCAAATTGACGAAGACTAACCCG
>NC_042493.1:101008476-101015848 GCF_005508785.2 Acyrthosiphon pisum
ATATAGTCCTATCCCCTCTCTTACCAGATCCCTGGCAGACTACGTTGTTGGTGTTCACAGTCCAGGGGGCTTCTACGAGATGTGCCTTTGGTCGGTGCGGGGTGTCGTAAAATGACCAAGTATACCCGCAGCCGTCTTGTCATAGTGCCAATATCTGATTCGTAGAATCTATTGCGCTCCGAGGAGGTCTCACAGATATCTTACCGGTTCGGGTTTGTCATCTGGCCGTTGGCAGACGCTGAGACTGTTGCTAACGTTTATAGTATTGCTCCCCCAAGGTTTTATGTACAGCAGTGACATCATCTAGCTATTTACGTGTTACCACAGGACATCGATGCTGTGTATTATGACTATGTGTAGGGGCGGAGTAGAGGGGTCCGTACGTAGCAAAAGATAGAAAAGACAAATACCTTAAAAGTGCCTGTGAAACACGTCCATTTAATACTTTCGTCAGGCGATACATTCAGCTAGCTCATCTTCAATACCGTAGGTATAATAGGCATAGGTATAATGTCTATAGTAATATTTTAAATTTTAATTAAGTACGTGTTTGTATACCTATACATAGTTGTAAAAAGATAACAAAAATATCGATTGTTTTTTTTTTTTTTTTTATTAAAACAATTACATGTTGTTATACTAATGTTATGTCTTTTGGTTTGCAGAGTAACTTGAAGTTAAACGACGGCCACTCGATCCCGCCTCCCCCGCGTCCACCACCAGCAGCGACCGCGGCCGCATTGGCCGCCACGACGGCCCTCGCACAGAGAAACCGCACCCGGGCCATAAACATCGATCGGTTCTCTAGAGTGTTCTTTCCGTTGCTGTTCGCGGTGCTCAACATGACATACTGGGTCATATTCGCTCGGTTTTTATAAATCCATCGCGTGGCATGTCACCCCATTGTCCCACACACCCGCTAACATTATCCATCGTCAAATTTACAATACAACTTACACCTTTCGTTTATTATCGCTACGACGGTATTTATGTATCATATACGTAACTATAAGAGACATATTATAGTTAAGTATAGAAAGCCTTTATATATAATCCTTTATTATCTAGGCTCTCTAGTTACGTATATACACACATAAATACAGATAAAATACCTATAATAGTACACCATGTGACCATAACAGATAAAACTTAATAATATTAATAATTAACAATGGATGCCATTGTATTTTGTGCCATATTTAGCTTACTTGTATAGGCGCCACCAATAGGTACATTCAAGTACCTATGTAAAATCTGTGCCAAAATATAAAATAACAACATGTGGCACCAGTGCACCACATCTAAATATTAATAATTTTGGTAATCTGCGCCACGAAGGAAAAGGAAATGGCATATTATGATATTAGGTAATCTGCGCCACACTTTCAATTTAAATTGTTGGAATAGACCTGAAATACATTTATCGAGCTCACATCAGTTATATAACATAAAATGTAAATAAATATAATATGGAATATTAATAACATGAACAATTAGACAATTGGTTATAATGTTCCTTATTTTTTTATATATTTTATCCTTCACTCAAATATTATTAATTTATACACAAAATACTTACGTGTACCTCCAATTAAAAGTTAATAGCTTAAATTATTTTATTTACATAATTATGAACATTTAAATAACTTTCTAGAAATTATCATAATTGATGAATGATTAAAATATATATTAATAAGTAAAAAAAATTATTATTCATTATTTTAAAGTGACGCAAATAAGCAAATTACAATTTTGGTAAGGTGAAAAATGGTTCAGATTACAATTTGTACAGGTACAAAATTGGGCAGATTACATAATGCTCTTTTATATCAGGTCCTATGAGGCACAAATTAACAAAGTTAATTTTTTAGATTTGGTGCAGATCAGATTTTTTGTGTAAGTTACATAGGTACTCTCGTATTATAATGTATTTTACCTATACTGGCTGTAACACCTAAAATACCTGTAGGCAAATCAGTCGTTTAAAAGTTATTGGTCGTCGCTGTGTTTAAAATTGAAACCATGATGTTCGAAAACAGAAATAATTTTAATCTGTCTGATATTCAGTTATCCGTTAATTTCCCATAGGCGTCAACCAAGTTATCATATTGAACTGAATATCTTGATGGCAGATAATTAAACGGATCAATATCTGTTTTTTAAATTTAATTTAAAAAAAAAAAATCCAATTCAAAGTATACGTTTCTTTATTTTTAACAGCCGATTAAAAACATCTTCAACACGCAGTTGTACCAACAATAAAATCAATACTTTAAAAAATAAAGATTTCATTTTTTGAAATTCTGTTCAGTCGATCTGAAATCATCAACTAAAATCACGCGTAATAATGTAATACACTGTAATACTGTATCCTATAACGTGCAGGAATCTCAAACAGCCAACATGAATTAATACAAAACTCGATGTATGTATATTATATTTTGATGATAGTCCAATGTCAAAAATATCGTAAATATTCAAAATGAAATACAGTAATATATAGTTTCAAAACTGTTGGTTCATATATAGCGTTGAGGTGATATTATGTTTTCGTAGTAACTAATCAAGCGGGATCATAACATTTTTGAGAACCGCTATAATACAAGCATATAACTAAGACGAAAAGTATTCGATTATTTTTTTAATCTGATCGGCAATAATAATTGATCAATCGCATTTTTATAAACCATCAATAGGTAGATAATATGTATATTATTCGTTATGCGCGCGATACGACGTTCTAAAAAATGTATAGTTTTGACGGGCTCTAATATTATAAGTACAAATAATATTACCAGCGAATATTAGTTGCATCTACTCACCGCTACAGCGGCTTACCTATATACCAGGGATATCAACATTTTCTAACGTCACGTGCCAACAATTATTTGAATTATTTTCCTTGTGTGAAATTCAATTTTTAAAAATGTTACCTAAATATTATACATAATAATAAAGAAATAATAACAATTAATATATTAATATTATCTTATAATAATATGAAAAACATTTTAATTTAAACGTATTGAGAGATTTAATAATACAAATAACTAACTATCAACGTGTCCTCAACATTTTTTCGCGTGCCATACATGCGTGTCACGGATTTGTCATCCCTGCTATAATATACGATCAGACGATCCCGTGGCTCATACCAACCGCAGTTATATATAGTATTACATATTACGTATACATATATATATATATATATATATTTATAGGTGCATATTAAGTCACAAATAACTGGAGTGCTTAAGGGTGCTTACAAATTCTGCATAATAGCATAGATGTAATAGAATGCATAATAGCATTGAGTAATAGTTACCCACTCTCCATCACATAATATTATATTAAATATACAATATTGTCCTATAAAATGTATTTTTATGTATACCTACTTCAGTTTACGTCAGGAAAAATATGTGTATGGGGTGATACTTTTAACAGTATTTACTCACCATATTGAAAAATGTAAGTTACGTGTAATTTTAATATTTTATATTGTCCTAATTTATTTTTCGTCATCATATTATTATAATAATTCTTGATTATTAAACCACAGTTTATAATATATTTTAATATTTTAAATGTCATAGTTAGACATGGAATAATTTTTTATTAGAAATATTGATGTACAAAATATTAAATAATATTCCAATAATAACATTATTCTGAATACCTATTAAGCTAATATATTTATTAAGTACCAATGTTCTTCAGAGGATGCCATAATGTCATGCAATATTCAATTTTTAAGAGGTTAAACATAGGAAATTTTAAGAAAAATCTAAATTTTAAATATATTGAAGTAGTAATTCGAATTTTGTAGGTAATTTATAAGTGGTCCTACACTCTTACCAGACCTGGTATACTGCGTCTGCACCACCCTGTGTCACGTGGGTAATAACCGATAAGCCTGCAGAAGTAGACTACAGTTCTAGACAAAATCAAATTCTCACAATAAAAAGAAAAAAAAACTTTTCAGAATAATATTAATGTTATTTTTCAATATCAAGTTTGTGAAAAAAGTTATCAATGTTTAATAAACATACAAATAATGGATTTTATAACAAAATATTTTACTTTTTGAACTAATATGATACATATATATGGATAAGTAAAACGGTATTGCACGATCAAAGTTCTTCTCTTTTTATGATGAACATTTTGTTTTTCTCACTAGGGCTACCAAAAACCCAAGGGTGGTTCTTGCCAGCGCGAAATGGTTTTCAACAAACAATTTACGGGCGTGTGGCTTCCAATTGAAAATTTAAAGTGTAGGTAAATGAGCCTGTGCCCTACCGCTATGCATTGTTGCCCAGCGCGCTTAAGACCTTTAATAAGCATGCTCAATACTTGTAGATTGTTTACGGTGTCCATTATAAGTTATCATTATCACACATTCACACCACGTTCTTGTATATTTTATAAAAGTGTGCGCACTCAAAAAACCCGATCCAATATCTTCGGAGTTATATTTATCGATACTAGATTACATATATACCTACCTAATCGTTAATAGTCAACCGACGAAAATAGTTGTGGACTTATAAAAACTTTTGGTCTGAAAGTCCGAGCTATAGATATTTTAAATTATTAAATTATTTACAGAAATCGTGTGGAAGTAGTAAGTCTAACACCTTAAAATTGTCCATCAAATTAATTTGTCTCTGCTATGTAATAGGTTGATACCTAGCCTAAAAACAATAATAACGATTACCACGGTAGTGTACCTACCTTTAGCATTAATCTGTATGTTAAATTATAGTAGATTGGAATTTGGAATTTTTAAAATACTGGTTCCTATTTAGACATATCCACCGTCGATTTTGTTTGGTACAAAACTAATTTTCTATGGATTCAATCCATTATTGGATTGTTCTCCTAACTCCAACCGTGCAATAAATTCCATGGATCCCTACTAGTATTTATCTTGCACGCAATCTATTGCAGTAGGTATAATAATGTATCTATGGTCCGTATACAGTATCTAGTAGTTATGGTGGTAACTGGTAAGCCACAAGTGCCCAAAATTCACAAATTAATAACATCTAATATCTGCAGTAGGCACATGACTTGTTTAATAATATACATGAATAAAATAATATGTTGATCGAAACAGAACACATTTCTTGACGATATAATATTTATAGAGACATAATGTTATTATATTATTATAGTACTTAGATTAGGTATATTATATTATAATATATGCACTAGGTATAGATGATAATATTATTGAAAATTGTAACAAAGAAATTAAAAATGTATACATGATAATAGTTATAATTGAAGGTACTTTATTTGAATGTTCTATTAAAAACTTAAAATGTACAAATTTCTAAAACTTTAGCAATGTAAAATGTTCTTAAGATTGTACACTATTCAATTTTAAATTATGGTTATGGCAATTATGGCGATGTAGAAATGTACGTAATGATGATGAATAAATTATTTATTGTAACTAAAATAAATAGAAAATGATTTTTTTTCTTACGAAAATGTTCATTATTCGTCCTTACATTTTATTAAATTTAAAGAATAATACATAAGTATACAAATATACAATACTTCGTCTGAGTATTATATTAAATACCTATAATAGATATAAGTATATTTCACTATAAAAATGTTTGTTTAAATAGACATTATTACTCACCTATGTATAACTAAGCATTAAGCAATAAACATGACTTTTAAAATCTTGCTACTGGAATATTATTGGAAATTGATAAATAAGCAAAAAATTGTACTCGTAAAAATGTATCTACATAACAAAAGCTTTCTTCAATAACTAATAAGATGATACTTACACAGGTACTTTTTTTCCCCCGTGTTATCAAAAATCGGGGGCGGGACTGGTTTTGGCATTGCTTCTCCCCCGGCCCCAATCGTTTATTATGCAAAAAAACAAAAGTTATTTTACCGCAATAAGCATCCTGGGATGCACCCCGCTCCACTACCAGTGTGCCCGTCTGGGAGCGTTAGTAGGTGGGCTTACAATTAAATTATACATATATGGCTTAGGGCATTGTCCTATACCATTGGTTTCGCGGTATCTCCTTCCAAGGACAATAAAATCCAATTTTGAAATGGTTAGAATGAAAAATATACACGTCATGAAAATGTCATGATGTGTATGGAATTAAGGATTTTGTAAATTATAATGGAATCACAAAAATATTAATTTTTCGTCCGAGGAGGTAAAGATACAAATAAATGTTTATTATTTGTTGTACCCATAATATAATAATATTCAATATGTCTATTTTAGATTCTGAGCGCATTAATTTTACAATGATGTAGGTATGTTTTATACTTTATTTTTTTTTTTTTGTGTCTGTGTACAAGATAAGTAGGCGAAATAATGCTTCGATTTTCAACTTCAATATCTTGTTCGATGGGAAATGAAATTAGTTGGTGCATTGAGGAGGTAAAATAAATAAATTCCTAGTAACTTATAAAAGCGCTGAGAAAAAAAAAATTAAGGAAAAACTGGAATTTTCACACAAAATCGATTTCCGACAAAATACGGTTTTAGTTTTTGGTGTAACTCTAAAACACATGACTGTGAAATTTTCACTGGTAGTTTATATTAGTATTTTCTATACATGATACAATTTTCAAATTATTTTGATGTGTTTTGAACTATATACGGACATTTACAGTTTGCAATTTTTTTAGTTTTTTTTTCTATGAATGTCAATAAAATTTTCAGAAGCAACCGCAATAGACCAGATATCAAGTCAACCTACATCAGGATCACTGCCAACTATCATCCGTACTTCCTCTCTGGAAAAACCAAACTCCAGTCACTCACTATAAGACTCTCTTGCTTCCATCTCCGACGATCATGATACAAAATCCTCACCATCAAGCACACCTGCAACTGCGGCCCCACCGCGCCTACGTGTTCCTCCAATAATCATGAAATCCACTGACTACCGGCAAATTGCACCAAAACTATTCGCGATTGATAGTATTGATCCAAACTCCATCACGGCTAAAGCTGCAGCAGAAGGAAAAATCCATATAAATACGAAAACTCCACAAAACTTCCGAGCAATACAATCATTCCTATAAACTCAAAACATTCCATTCCACACCTTCGATCTACCCGCTGATCGTACCCTTAAAGTTGTACTAAAAGGCGTTCCCACAGATATATCCGAAGAAGAACTGAAAAACGAACTCACAAATCGAGGTTTCAACATCAAAATGGTCAAACGTTTCGGATCAGCCACGAAACCAATGTCAATAGCATAGTAATACTAACCAAAGACATCAAATCAACTGAGATCTTCGATCTCTCAAACCTGTTTTACATAAGACGATAACAGTTGAATCCTTCATAGAAATCCGGACCCGTACA
>NC_042493.1:101016946-101018810 GCF_005508785.2 Acyrthosiphon pisum
CCACATATTTCCCGTCAAACACGAGATGCCGACCAGACGTGCTAGACATCGCTTTAGTGAGAACCTCACTTCAAATTCGAATCACAAACCTTGATGAATTATCATCTGATCATAATCCGATAATAATGGAATTATCCAACTCGGCAATAACCACACCACCACCAAACTCTGGCGTTACATCAACTGGAGAAAATTCACAAAAGATTTAAGTCAATATCTTTCAGACACTTCCCAAAATCTAAATACCACAACTAAAATTGAGGAAGCCATCGGCAAACTTACAAACACAATAAATAGTACAATCAAAAAATGCGAATTTAAACCACCAAACCAACTACCTGAAGAAATCCTCAAAGAGATAAGAGAGAAAAACCAAATAAGAAGGCTATGGCAACAAACCCGAGACCCGCAAATTAAAAGACTTCTAAACTCAAAAATCAAATTCATAAGAAGCGTCCTGGTAACTCACAAAACCGACCAATGGGACACATTCGTGGACTCACTGAACACAAAAGATGGTTCCATTTATAAACTAAATAAGCGCCTGCTAAACAAACAACTAGCAACACACCCACTCATCGGTCCTCGCGGACTTGTCTACTTGGCCAACGAGAAATCGGAACTAATAGCTGACTCGTTCGAAAAGCAATTTACGCTAAACACAGGACCAGAAATCGAAGAAATAACTATAGTAGCAAACGAAATTCTAAACACAACCATTACATGTTCAAACCTCTTCACATCGCCTGGAACAGTACAAAAGATAGTCAACTGGCTCCCAAGGAAAAAATCGCAGGGTGATGACCAAATTAACAACACTGCACTCAGATTTCTCCCATTAAACAAAATTTTAACACTTACGCAAATAATTAACAGTTGTCTGAGGATAAGCTATTTTCCAACAAAATGGAAAAATGCTATCATCATCTCGATCCCCAAACCCGGAAAAGACCATAAAAGCTAGAGAACTACAGACCAATTGCACTTCTATCATCAATATCTAAAGTATTCGAAAAAGTAATCCTAGAAAAACTTCGAAGTGAATGTGCCGGGAAAATCAGAAATGAACAATTTGCTTTCCGCCAGGGACACTCGACTACAAATCAACTACTCAAACTGATGGGCGACCTCAGTACAAATACAAATAAGAAAGAACAAACAGCAGCAATCTTCCTAGATGTGGAAAAGGCATTTGATCGCATATGGCACGTAGGGTTGATATTCAAAATGTAAAAATTGCAAATACCGATAGGACTTATAAAGTTAATCGAATCGTTCCTAACAAAAAGAACTTTCTCAGCAAAAATCGAGGACAAAACATCAACCACCAGGAATATTGAAGCCGGCGTACCACAGGGCTCCTGCCTGTCGCCAACCCTTTTCATTCTATACACGAACGACATACCCCTCACAGACAAAGGACAAATTTCTCTCTTCGCAGATGACACAATGTTTCATACAAAAAACAAAAAACGCAAAACGTGCAGCCATCCAGTTACAGAAACAAACAGATTTAGCTACAGAGTGGTTCAGTAAATGGCGTTTACAAATAAATCCTTCGAAAACTACTGCGGTTATCTTTGGCCGAACCAAACTATCAAGGATACCGAAAATAAATATCGATGGCATAGCAATTGGATGGTCAAGCAAAACGAAATACTTAGGCATTACCATCAGCCGCGGGCCAAGAGGTCCTAGTATGCGGGACCACATCTCAAACATAAAACAGGGTTCCGCGGTGAATTGGTCGCGAACATTTGATCGCCAGTGAATTGGTCGCCAGTGAATTGATCGCGGGTGAATTTATCGTGAATATAATTGGTCGCTAGGATAATTGATCGTCAAACGAACAATTTTAGTTTTT
>NC_042493.1:101018860-101021473 GCF_005508785.2 Acyrthosiphon pisum
CGTATATTTTATTTGCCAAAAATACGTTTATAACTGGTTAGTAGACAGTAGTTAATACTAGCTCAAATGATGTCTTTGAGGCAATACGAGCTTATACAGCGTGTTGGCGTATCCTCATTTACTATTTAGTGTATAGCGTAAAAAACCCTTGAATTTCGTTGCAATTATGTATGCATTAAAATTGTTTACTCAATAATGACCGATGGACACAGGACAGTCCCCATTGACCGTAATGTGATAGGTACTCATTATGGCCTAAATATACAAGATTATTTCACATAGCCTATATATTATTGCATGTTATCAAACAAAATAAAATGACAGCGTAAGGACCTTAGATCATAAACAAGTGTACATAGTGTAGGTATGATCTAAGGTACGGCCAATTGCTAAAAATACAGGTTGCTGCCCCCTTGGCCCTTACATTACAGTTATAATTTCTTAACCTATAAGTACATATTATAAATAATTATATATGTATATTATTTTGGTGATACTTATACTACGCTAGAATACATAAATGCTGTATAATATGCAACATGTATGTTATAGGTTTTGTTTATAACAATTAATATCAAATTTGTTTGTAGATTTTAAAAGGAAAACAAACATTATTAGAAAAAATGGTTGAAACTGCAAACACATGTCAGGATAAAGAAGGGGTTTTATTTCAAAACTCAGTCGCAGAAAAAGAGCGGAAGTTCGTACGTTCTTAGGTTTATTCTACTATTTTTTTTACAAGTTAGATAAATTCTTGTTTAGGTATCAAAGAGAAAAACTGAAAAATAAGGATTTGATAAAAAATAGAGAGGAAGATTTCAAAGACAGTAAGAAGATCTTGGATGACGAAAATAGAAAGGAAAAAGAACGTTTGACACTGAGTCATCAGTGGGAATTGGAAAGGCGCCTAAGAGAGACTGAGATGTTATGCTTACTTGAAGAGTCACGTAAACAGGCAAAGACCAGAAAAAATTACTGTTTTCGAAAGAATCTCAACTTACAACGTGTAATTACGTGAAATCAGAAATTTTAACTAATATTTTATGCTAAATTAATTATTTAATGTTATTTTTTTGTATAGGATAACAATAGAGCAGCTACTAGAGCTACCTGATACTAGTCCTACCTGATAATATACTTCTGCGAATCAGAATTTTTATTAAAGGCAACGGAAAAGAAGTTAAGATACATTTTGAACACCATATACCGAATATTAAATAACGAATTGAACAAAGGTTGAGTCATATAGAGTTGGTACATTTAACGGAAAACGAAGTGCACGGGATCAGCTAGTATATTATGTATAAGTGTTTAGTTTTTAAGCATTTTATAAGTATTTGATCACAGATATAGATAATAAACTAGATTGCTAGGTTCCTTATACTGACCGTATAAACGTTTGAAGCCACACATCCGCCATTACTAGTAGGTCATTCGTATCTTATCATGTTATAATTTTGATAACCCAATATCTCAGTTCTCACTGATTTCTGATTTAGACAGTAATAAATAAATGTTTTTAAATTTTAAATTTTAAAATGTGGGAAGGTAACAAATTTATTTTATTATTTGACGTTTGCTAAATAATTTAGAAATTATTGTTGTCTAATTAATTTATTATTTTATTCTTTATTATGCAATAAACAGATATTGTGCAAAAGTTTAAATATTAAATATACTATGAACAAACCTCAATACTGGTTATTTTTTTGTTTTGCCTTCTAACTTTTTGTTGAAGAAGATTAACTTTTTTCCTCAATCCTCTTTTAATAGGAGTTTCAACTTTTTTTTGTAGACGTTTCCTCTTCAATTTGTGTTTTGGCGTACAATCTAAATCATGAATTTGAAAAATAATAAATAATTAAAATTTTTTTTTTTTTTTTCATATTTAAGTATCAAATTGAACTAATTTGGGAGTTCATAATTTCATTAAACACAAGCATAAATTAGTAATCAAGATGGCAATTAAGAAAAAAATTATAATTAAATTGTATTAGTACCTAGAGTTTCCACATAATAATTCGGAGGTGGTGATTTCTGATCAAAAAAATTGAATTTTTTATTGATAAATCCAAAACACCATAGTTTTCTACACTTGTTGGGCTAGAACATTTTAAACTACTTATTGTTGACATTCTATAAAAACAAATTATTATACTTAACATAAACCTAATAATTTGATATAAGACTTACTAGTTACTATTTTCAGTGGTCTGATCTATTAATTTTGGAGAAGGTGATTTTGTACTAAAATAAGTGTAATAATAAAGCTTTAACCCACATTTGCTTTTTAACCTCATCAGAAAGAAATCTATTTTATAAAAATGATTTTCTTAAATTATATTTTAATTAATTTAATAAATGTTTAAAATGCATTGTGTTAATTGTTATTATTTCATTTTTAATTACCCGAAAAAATGCAATTTTCCTGGGCTGTTGGCTTTTCGATTACCACAACTAGAGCTTTTTTCGACACAACACGTCATAGGCATTTTTAACAAAATTTAATATTTTATACTTTATAAAGATATAATATTATATTAAATGTTACTAACAATACATATAAATTACACTTAAAATTTTCATGTGTAAAAGTAAATATTTGTTCGCCTA
>NC_042493.1:101028099-101028701 GCF_005508785.2 Acyrthosiphon pisum
TATGTATTATAGTGTTAGAATAGTGTATTAGTATGAGCAACAGATTTGGTTATATAATTTTTATTGTTATTATATTATTTAAATGTATGTGCATTCTTTAGGTGACAAGAACTCGATCGCTCCCCCAGCACAAGCTTTGCTTTTAGGGGGTGCCGCAATATGATACTCATCGTATTTATGTATATTTGTTTGTATTATTTATGTTTGTTGCAATAAAGTTTATTATTATTATTAATTAGATCTAGTTGGTACTTTAAAAAATATCCGTGTATATAATCAGGATGGAATTCGTAAAAATCGTAAATTATTTTGTCAACATAATAGTATCTTCATTTTTCGATCTAAATAGTTTTTCATAGTAATTCATAAACAGTTTAAGTTCAACAGTTAAATTCCAATTTAAATAAATTAAAACACCTATTACAGCATAATACAATTATTTTATAGTATTATTATAAATTACTAATAACTAGAGATGATAAGTGAATACAAAGCTGTATGAATTTGTTGGTTATCCAAGTTTTCGCAGGTCGTCACAACAAACGCCGCCGAAACTGAAGAAAAGTAACGATTAGACCATGAGTCCCTGGTAGCGAGATTTT
>NC_042493.1:101028801-101035868 GCF_005508785.2 Acyrthosiphon pisum
AAAACGTGCTGCGCCTGACCACTTAACCATTGATCTGCGCATGCGTGTGGCTTTGATACTAAACATAATAATATGTCGGCAAACGTGTATACGCGTTTCGCATGTGTAGGACTGTAGGATTATGAATGTTTATGAAATTGATATTTGATAATTTGATAAAAGATTATATTATTATATTTTTTTATTTTTTTATTTTTATATTTTTATATAATATTTTCAATATGAGACTGCTGCCAGCGCGTCGATGTGGCATCTCTAATATATCTTTTATGTATCCGTATTTTTAATTTCAAACGGACGTGGCCAATTTTTAAAATTAGTACCAACAATCGATCGATTAATATGAATAGAGACATAATATTTTATTAACCTAAGTGCCACTGGCACTATGTATGAGTGTGTTATTTAATATAACAGTAGTTAGGACAAACTATGTTAACTTTTCTATAATGTAACACAATGTAAGAGCGAGTAGCTAATGCTGCCGCAAGTCATCGCAATCGCTGAGCCGCCGCCGCCGAAACTGAAGAAAAGTAACGATTAAACCATGAGTCCCTTGTACTCCGACGAACTATTTTTCGGTTTAATTCGTCTGTTTTAGTAGTGTTTTTACCATCCCGATCAACCCGACCAACCATATTATTATTATTATTATTATTATTATTATTATTATTATTATTATTCTTGTTCAGTTTGATAATAATAATAATATGAGTCCGGCTACCGCCGCGTCAACGTCTCGTCACCGTCAGCGTCGCCGTCTTAAACATACATATTCTTATTTTTTAACACTTTTCTTTTTAATTTCAAACAGGCGCAATGATTAAGATCGATCGATCGATTAATAAAGAATAGAGAAATAATTGTATGTATAATAAATGTTTGATAACAGTAGTTAGACAAAAAAACAGTTGATAAGTATAAACCGCACATTATTGTGTAGGTAGTATTATAAATTATTATGCTGTATAATGCAGATCATAGCGGAATATATAATATGTTTTACAATGATGTGTGTTATTGTCATAACTCATCATTTTAACTGCAAAATATGCATATAAGTTATAATAAAAACCTTAATAGTTAATAGATTACATTTTTAAGCTTTTTGTCCCATCAAACATTTTCATCAATATTTATAGAAAAAAATTATTAAAAGTCGCAGCACATATCAAATAATTTGCCTATATCTCTTTACCACCAAATAAAATGAAAAGTTCTAAGTTTAGCTTTGCACTTAATATAATAGGTACATATTATGTTATATACTTATGTCCTCCGATTGTTTTGATAACATGATGACAAGCGACTGATTTACACGACTATATTGTTAGTGTGTACGTCGAAGTTTTGAAACGACCAAATGTCTAATACACGTAGGAGACGAAACGAAACAAAATCTTTTCAAAATGTTATCAACAGTAGGGGAATTTATAAAAATAAACACATGGTTACATTACAATATATGAATTGGCACAGTATGAAAACTAATAGACAAGTGATAATAATTTAAGTAAAAATAGTAAAAAATATACAGACAACATTTGAGTATATAAAACAAAAAACTATAAAACAAATATTTAGGCACTACGATTTAAAAATAACAACGTTTTAGCTTTAAATACTTGACGAGACAAAATGTAAAAATCCAAGTAAACAACACTGTACCTAAACGATTATAGAAGAATAACTAATAGGGTATAGAAGAATAACTAATATGCAATAATAATATTTTTTCAAAATTATAATTATAATTTATAAGGAATAAAAAGTGTAATATTATACTACATAATATGAATCATTTTATTTCAACACTATACACTCTGATAAGTTAAATTGTCTGTAAGTTTCCGGTGGTTTGTGCTTTTTTTTCATTATTTTACAAATTGTGTAAATACTGGCGTAAGTTAAGTGCACCTAATTAATTCCAAATAACTAACATAGGTACTGTAAATGACACATATTAAAGTGTACGCCTACTGATTAAAAAACTTATTACTTATTTAGTTATTTGTTTACTTTAAATTGCAGGTACCTACATATCGTAATTTATATTCATATAACTAACATTGTTGTACCATCATGCAGTTCAGGCCTTTCATAATTGAAATTCATATACAAATGTGCATATTATCAAGAATAAGTATCATAGTTACAATTTTAATAAAAATATTACTAAAATATTATTGGCACCTAAGTACCTAATATAAATATTTGGACTTCAAGTTCCAATAAAAAAATATTAGAAATTTTTAATTGTTAATAGAATATATACGTTTTTATCGGTCAAAATGTTAGATCCTGAGTGCGGAGCTTAGATTCTGCAGGTTATTTTGTTATTTTTTTGTTTTGTAAACACAATTGTGAAAATATAGCAAAAGCGTAATGATAATAATACTAAAATATTATTTATTCATTATATCTGAAATAATATAATTAAAATAATATAGTTTTATTTTATTTACATTATATATTTTATAATACTGTAGTAGGTATCGAAAAAAAAATCATACTATATTATTATTAGTTAATTACGAAAATATTATTATATTATTATATTAATATTATTATAAATGTGTACCATAAAAACTAAGTTACGTGGCGACGAGAGTCGTTGAGACGGCGGCACTGGCACACGGCTACTAGAGTAGGAAGAGGTAAACGGTTGTGTATTCTTTTTCTAACCAGTGTTGGGTAAATTACTTTTAAAAAGTAATAAAATTACGTTACTCCTTACTTCAAATATTTTTATTTAAATTACATTTGTATTACCTAAAATTATTTATATTACGTTACATTACTTTTTCATTAATTAAGTAGTGCAATACAAATAACGTTACTTTTTTTTTAAACCATATTCAATTCATATGATTCAATTATTATGTATATATTTTACAATTATATACCTAGTGATAATATAATATACAATTATAGTATTATGTAAGTACAAAATATGTATAATCATCTCATCTATATGGCTATATACCTAGTTATAAGTCTTAAATCATAATTCATTTCAAAAATTTTATTTTTTTAACTGAAATCTTTTCTTTCTGCTAAAGTAATAACATTTATTCCTGGAATTTTTAGTAATATTATTAACTATTATCAGAATCAAAAAAAAATATAATTGATTATTAATTTTTATCGGCTTGATTTTGTAATACATTCAAAACTATTATTTTAATAACGCGAAAAATAACGAGTTGGTGCCTTTAAATAGTTGGCCGTGTCCCGTATTGGTATACATATTCTTATAATATTATTTAGTTATCTATTAGTTATATTAGTTGCATCGCACTATCGTACAACAGTGGTTGAATACTATTATATAATCATTTTATTTTCCAACACTCAGTTCTCAATTTACTGTGCGTCTGTGGCATTCTCTGTGCGCAGACTGCAAAGTAGGTATAGGTACTATTACAGACTGTCACAGCAGTTTTTTTTTATTTTCGAGTACGTATACGGTATACTTAAATACGTTAGATTTTATTTTATACTATTATTAAAATGTTCAGTAGATTCAAATTAAAAAAATTAAAAAGTGTTGAGAACAAACATGACCCAAAAAAATTATGGTTTTATTTATTAAATTTTGGTTTTAGCGGACTTTTTGTAACAACTAAATTTCAGTGAATCTTATAAGGAGGGTATGGGGGCTTTCCCCCCACGTGTTATTTTGTTATAATATTAGTAAACTTGTGTATAAATTATTATAATCATGTATTTTTATTATGTTTATGTAGCTACTTCTTTTTGAGATTTTTATTTCCAAAATTGTAATATTATATTTTATGAAATTTTCAAAAATATTATAAAAATTTAGCTGCATATTATATTTAATCATATTTCACAGTTTTGACTGCATATTTCGATAATTTTTCCAGAACCTTTCACAATATGATAGTTATCCGATTAAAAAATAAACCGTTACCTACAAGATTTTGTTCAGAAACGTATGCTTATTACGATCATAGGCGTGCGCCCGGGAGTTCCGAGTGTGCCATTTAACCACCCCCCCCCCCCCCCCCAGTATTTTGTAATTAGGGCCCTATACATTCAAGTCCCAGAGAATAGGGAGCATGTATTTTAACTAATCAAACTACAGTAAAATGTATTTTTTTTTATAATATGCGGTAAAAAATAAGTCACGTTTCGAGATTAAAAAAAAAACAAACTGTAAAATATTTTGAATTTCCTTGGAATAATGTATTATGATAAAATACGATTATAACAGCTTTACCTTATTGTCTACAAAAGTACAATTAATAAATAACCATTGTAATTATTATCTTGGAAATAGATATTAGATCCAAGGGAATATACACCTTGGTATTTCCGTAATTGTATACATATACTATGTATATTATATAATTAATATAAAGATTACTTAATAGGAGTGGGCCCAAAAATATTGTAGACATCCCAGAAACGACGCCGAGACGATTGTTTATGTTTATAGCTACAATAGTTGTTATATCTATACATTATTCTTATAATATTCAGGTATACCATAAATATGTTATCATTTGTATAATATTTATAATTAATTCAATTATATACAAACGCCTGTATTGAGGAGGTAGAAATTTAAAACTTCCATTAGATTTCAAAAGTGCTTGGAAAAACAATCCAAAAATTAATGATAAACTAAGATTTTTACGAAACACCTGCAGTTTTTGAAAAAATTGATTTCTTTCGTTGTAACTCTAATTTCAAACTGGGCTGTAGACCATAAGCGCAAAATATGACCCAAACGCAACCTAAAAGCGCAAAAATAAATAATCCATAAGCGCAAAACAGAATTACCTTTTTAACAGTGGCGACTATCCTAGAGTAGAGGTGTAGCGCCCGCCACACCTTTAATTAGAGGTGGGTGGGATGGGTTGTCTATGTAATTGTTTGTATGTGAATAATACAAAATAATACTTTGGAATATTTTAATAGTATAATTTATACTAACTATATTTATAGAATGTCGATTGTAAGGTTGTAGGTACTACTGTACTAGATGTCTAGATTTATTAATTAAAAAAAAAAATTAATGAAAACCAGTGATTTTTACGCAAAACCTACTTAGGTTCTAGGTGGAACTTTAAAAAAAAAGATCGTTGATATATGAAATAACCATTGGTTTTTTATATTAGCATTTTCTATAAACGATAAAATTTTCAAAAAATTTTGATTTGTTTCAATCTGTTTACGGACATTTTCTGTTTCAATTTTTTTTAGTTTTCATTTCTATGAATGTCAATAAAATTTTCTTTGTTGTGTAAAAAATCTTGAAAATATAATATAAGACTCATAATATATTGTTACAATGAAATTTGAAAAATATTAAAAATTCAATTCACAATTTAATTATAAAGATTTATTTAACTTTGAAAGTATATTTAATTTATTCCTATCGGCGGTGAATTATAATTACTGTGAAAATTTGAATGATTGTTTTGTATTTATTTTTTTTATCATTTTTTTTTTCGAATTTAGATTTATGACGTATTATGCTCTATGAGACAAGTTATTTATGCACTGAGTGATTTGGGAGATATTTTTTGTATTGAGGTACCAAAAAAAAACCTCTGCATCCCTCTGTGTTTTGTGTGTTGATTCATCGTGGGTGTTTTCCGGCACAATAAATCTCACATCATTCGAATGTCTACTTACAAGTTTAGTTGACGCAAAGACTTTAGTTCACGCATCAGTTTAATTGACTGCTAATTATTACAATAGACTATAAAAAAAATATATTTTTATATTATATTTTTTATAATAGAACGTGCCGTTATAAAACACCTATCAGTCAAAAGTTGAAGACACTTCGGATGTTTCGTAAGAAACATAGGTACAATAAGTAGCCGCGAAGCTAAGTTTATTTGTATTAAATTATCGCACTTCATCGATTACAAACAATAGTTATAAACAATTCCTATACTAATGAATTTTAGAAATTACTTAGCCTCTTTTTGATATCACAACTTCTCTAACTTGAGTTTTTTTTTCTCAGCGATGTCTTTTACACGTAGTGTTTTTGTTGTGATATCACTAATTTTTTTATTAAAATTTTGGTTATAGATAATCTATTTTTTTTGTGTTTTTATATTTTGAGCGGAGCAAGAAATGTTATGGTTTTACAATGATGTGTTTTTTTTTTTTTTTTTTTTTATTTGTGTCTATACACGGTAAGTAGTTGAAATAATTGGTTTTAGACAATACACTCGACAGTCGACGGCAACGATGTCGACATCTTTCAAGTATACAGTGCGTAAATTAATATAAAATGTTAATCTGACAGAAGATTATTAGTATTTCCCCTGTGTTAATAGTAACGTCAAAAATCAAAACGAATACTGAATACCTATTGCATAATATAAAATAATAATGTGAACGCTGTTGTACACCTACCTTCAAGGGCAAAAAGTATATTTCTAAATACATTTTAAATATCAATAAAAATCGTTAAAAGTCGTCTATGAAATATTATTTATAATGATATGCACAACAGAGGTCAACCTTTTTTTTTAATTGCTTGAAACACTAGGTAATACGTAAATATCATTAACAGCTATACATATACTATTATAAACAAATTTATTAAATACGACATAATATGTCTAGGTATATTAATACGGTGATAAATAAACAAAAAATATTGATGGATGGATATCAAAGCAGAACTTTAATGCTGTGGCGACGAAGGTAAAATAAATTGTAATAGATTTTCGCTAAGAGTCGGCCGGCCCGTCAATCAGTTCATTAGTTTAGGCTACAGAGAGGTCGAAACATTTTCGGTAAAGTTCCACAGGTTAAAGGCGAGTTGGCCATCAAGTGTAACATACTGCCATCGTGTCACGAGCTGGTTGGGTTGAGATTTATTATTATTGTCAGGAACTCTAATTTTTTTTTAAGTTTTTGAGTGCCCTTTCTTTTTATTTTTCCAATTCGAGCACTGATCTCATGTGGAATATTAAATTTAAATAATTTCTACTCAGATGGATCACATTGGTTGCATGGAAAAAATAAAAAATAAAAAAATTATTTCTCTCAGAACTTGTAAAATACTT
>NC_042493.1:101036033-101040342 GCF_005508785.2 Acyrthosiphon pisum
TTCAGATTGTTGGAAAAATAAGTATGGATTTATAACAATTGATCTAATCAATAATCGTTTCTACTATAAAATTGAAAAATTAATAAAAAATTAATATTTTTCATATAATAAATGACTGTTAAACAAATCAAAAGAATTTAAGAAAAATAATAAAAAAAAATTAAAAAAAGTTACATTTACAGATCCATCAGAAGCACAAAACAATTTTAATGAAGGAACTAATTTAGAAAACGAAACTAAAAATATTAAAAAATAATTCATCTTGAACAAAATTTAAAAATAAATTAAAAAAATCAGATTTATCACATTCTGAAAAAAAATTAAATAATTTGAGAAAAGATGAATATGAAGATGAATATGATGTAAAAAAATTACAAGAAAAAGAATATTCACCAGAGAATTTAGAAAAAATAATTAATATTCAAAATAATTTAAAAAGTAATGATAGAAAAAGAGTTTTAGATGATAGACATTCAGCTGAAGAAAAAGTAAAAAATTTTGAACCAATATAAAAAGGTTTATCAAAAGTTGAATCATGTATAAATAACGTTAAAGAGGTTGCTATTAAAACAGATAATGATATTCAAAAAATGTTAATACCTACAACTACTTATAAACCTCGTAATCCAGAGGTATTACAAATATTAAGTACAGATGATTATGAAATTGTTCAAACACCTCAAAATTCACCTAGAATAATAAAAAATTCATCTCCTTTACCTCCTGATACAATATTAGGTATCAATGCTAGTAAAGCTCTATAATCTTTACGTGAAAAAAATGCATTTGGAATAAATTATAATAAACTTACTAATCAACATTCGATCGGAAAAGATGTAATAAAATTTAATTTAGATAATATAATATTAAAAGGTTAAGAACGTGAAGTAACTCCAGGTATGTGGTGTTTGTTAACTCAATCAGATGTTCCGAATCAAAATGATTATAAGAAAGACGATTTAGATAAATATAAACAAATATTAATTGAAACAGATTCAATATACAAAAATAATGATAGATAAACAGGAAAAGCTAAATCAAGTAGAGGTGACAAATATATGAGATTGATTAGTCCTATTTGGAGAGAAATTAAAGGAGAAAAAACACCAACAACTCCTACAACTCCTACAATACCAGAATTTCCTACAATATCAATAACAGACATTTTAAAACCTACAATAGCAACAGAAAATAAAGGAGCTGGTTTAATGAATAATACAAATAACGAAATTGAATATTGTCGGATAGATAATATGAAACAATTAAATGAAAGATTACATTTAATAGCATCTGAAGAAGAAGCAGGAAATTATGGTTTTCATAATGAAAACCTTGGTACTCTTAAATTATTTAAGAAAAAAATGGAATATTTAATAGACGATGGAAAAGGTGTTGAATATTTACCACAATATGTGATAAATTTACTAAAAGAAATAACAAATGACATAGAATATGTTATAAAACAATTAAGAGAAAAAATATGTTATATATCTAATGAAGAAAGAGCAGGAAATAATATTTATCATAATGATAAAGTTGAAATTCTTAATTTTTGTATTAAAAAAATGGAAAAAGTAATTAATATTCCCGATAAAGGCCCAATATATTTATGGTCATTTATTTCAAGTTTACCAAAAAAAATTATAAAAAGTGCAGGTTTTTTTAATGATTTTTTGAATTGTACATTTTTACCTCCGATGCATTATCCTAAATATAAATATTTAGGACCATTTACATATTTAGAGAAAAATGAAGAACAAAATAACCGATCAACAAATTAGACGAAGCTGCAAGAGAACACAATTATTTTTACAAAAATCATAAAGACACTAAATCAAGACATATTGCTGATAAATTTTTACAACAACAAGCATTGGAAAGATATAATGATCCTGATAGATCTGTCTGAAAAAATGTCCTGCTATTTTAACTACATTTGCAATGAAAGGAAAAAGACGTTTAGGAATGAATTTAATATGTGATTAAATTTTTTATAATATTTTGTATTATAAAATGTACTATTTCAATGTAAATAAAAATCAAATTAAAAAATTACGAGAAGCTCATAAAAATAATACTAATGCAACATTTCAAATTGCTAGTAACAAAATATTTAAAGGAGAAAATAAATATAAATTAGATAAAATTCAATTAGATAAATTAGAAAACGCTAAGGAAAAAAAATCTGGAGTAAGATTAGAGATTCAAAATTCACCAATTAAAGATAAAAAAGGTGGATTTGTAGCATACATTGCTTGCAGCTGCTGCAACAGCTGAGGCTGTAACTGCACTTTACAACAGTTATAATAATTCTAAACACAATAAAGCAGTTGAAGAAGAAACAATTCAACATAATAAAGCAATGGAAAATAAAGGTTCTGGATTGAACAAAAAAAAAAACAAATCAAAAAAATGAATAATTTCAATCAATCATCATTTATAAAAAAATTGAAAAAAAAATATCTAAAAATTGAACCGCTAAGTAATATTGATATAATACAATTTGGAAGTATAAAAATATTCAGAGGTTGTTTCATGAGAGATGAATTACCTCTTAAACCATGGTTAAATTAATGTGGCATATTAAATTTAAATAATTCTACTCAAGATGGATCACATTGGGTTGCATGGAAAAAAATTAAAAATAAAAAAATTATTTCCTCCTCCAGAACTTGTAAAATATTTAGGTGAAGATAACCTTAAGTATACTGATTATAAATTCCAAGATTATGACGATCCACCGATATGTGGACATTTGTGTTTAGAATTTATTAAAAATTATAAAAAATTTATTTAAAATTTAATAATATAAAATGAATGACGATGATCTAATACATTGTCATAAATGTAAAATTAAAACAAAAAATATAAATGCAACTAAAATTCAAACAGTTAACGGTAGATGGAGAATTTCATCAAAATGTTTCAACTGTAAAACAAATAAAAGTAAATTTATAAAAAATCCTGTGATTGAACATAATATTCCCAATAAATCAATAATTTCAAATAAAAAATTAAATGATACAGATAAAATAATATTAGCTAAAGAGCTTCATAAACCTGTTAGAATAAGATTTCCTAAAAGAAGAATTTTTACTAAATTTTTACTAATTTTTACCGCTCAAAAAGAAAGACGGAAATAGTGTTTCAAAAACATTTGAAAAAATAATAAAACTAGCTGAACTACAAAATCATCAAGCACCACAATCACTTCATGCAGATAAAGATTTGGAATTTGAAAATAAACATTTTAAAAAAGTTTTGCAAAAATATGAAATTAAAATGTATCACAACCAAAATGAAGGAAAATCGTCAATTATTGAAAGATTTAATAGAACATTAAACGGGAAAATGAGATTACACTTTGAAGTTACAAATTCTAAAAAATGGATTAAAATTTTACAAAGTTTAATAGATGAATATAATTTCAAAGATATACATCGATCTATTGGTATGAAATCTTGTGAAGTTAATAAATCTAACGAAGATGTTGTTCTACACAAATTATTTTCTACAAAAAACAAACCTAAACCAAAAATTAAATTTAGTGTAGGTGATAGAGTAAGAATAAAAGCTTATAAAAAAACATTTGGTAATAAATATAGTAATAATTGGACAAAAGAAATATTTATAGTTAATGAAATTTTAAACACAAATCTTTTACCTATTAAATTATAGATTTAAACAATGAAGAGATTGAAGGGAGTTTTTATAACGAAGGGTTTCAAAAAACAAAATTTTAAATGATATTTTTAATAGAAATTAATCTATTAAAAATTGAATGTAAAAAAAAAAAAATAATTCTCTATAATAAAGAATGGATGGATTAAACAAAATTGAACCTTTAATTAAAGGAAGTGATATCTATAATAAAATGGATAACAAAAAAACACATCCTACTAAGACTTGCGATAAATGTAACTTAACAGTTACTTACAAAAATTGGGCCGCTCATTTGAAATCTATTCATCATCAAAACAATGATATAAATCAATCAATTGTACCTAAATTTAGAAAAACATACAGGGGTATAACAACAACTAATATAAGAACAAGACAAGAGAGAATATCAAGACCAGATAAAACTTGTGATATTCGGAATTTAACAGTTAAATACAACAGTTGGTCTAAACATGTGCAGTCTATTTGTCATAAAAACAATGGTATAAGACCAAGACAAGAGATAATATCCAAACCACATAGAGTTTTCAATTTTAGTGCAAAAATGTTTGAAAATAACAACACGATTCGACCTATTTTAAAAACTAAAGAAACAGCATTTCAAAGTAGATTGATAACTTATATTATT
>NC_042493.1:101040410-101044921 GCF_005508785.2 Acyrthosiphon pisum
ATATTGAAGAGAGTTCAGTAGAACAAGTGGTAAATAAAACGTAGATAAATAAAAATAAAAGTAAATCAGTACCCACACAGCAATTTGAAAATATAAATATTTTCACAATATTTGAATTAGGTTATACTTCAAATATATATTCAAGAATATTATACAGTTATTTTAAAAATATTTGATCTCCAAATATTTAAGGCCAAATATAGTCACAATATTTTCAAATTATTACATATAAAATATTATACATCAATTTTTCATCCAATGTTTTGAAAATGTTAAAAAATTATATTTATTCTAATTTTTATATCATCATCGTTATATATTGCATTATATATAATATATATAATACAAATGTTTATTATATTATTAAGTTTACTATTATAAGTTGTATAATTACCTGTGTAGGTATATAAAATAGTTTTAAATTATAACTATATATATATATATATATATATATATATTATATCAATAAAGTATACCTATATATACCTATACTATACTTGTATTTGCAAATACAAGTATAATAGTATATGTATATTTTCGTATGTTCACAGCCAGCTTTTCTACGGTACCTAACTAAAATGTTTCGAGGGTAAATCTCTCACCCACTCAGCGGACACCGATTTAACGTGTCACACGGAGATTATACGAGGTGTACACTACACCTCGTTTTATTCCACCTATATTATTGTACTTCACACAAAAATATTAACCGCGGTATATTTACCAAATTTTTTTACCAAACCTTGTTACAAAAAAAAAATGTTTTATTTCATAATTTGCGATCGTTACTAAATAATTTGCGTTCTAATATTACTTGAAATAATTATTTCAGTTTTAAACTAAGGTTTGGCGAGATAAATATTTGTTGTGTATACGTATATATTATGTATACGTATGTTTACTGCGCAGTAAATATTTTTGTGTGATGTACGGATAGGTGGACAACGAGTGTATAATCTCCGTAATGTGTAACACGGTAAATCGTAGTCCTCTGAGTGGAACATTCCTGCTTGAAAATGTTTAGTTATCTACCGTGCAAAACAACCTCTGGTTATCAAAAAAAATCGGTTATAAGACTCAAATATTTCGTAAAATAAATAGTAGAAAATAAACTTTTTTGGTTATAATTTAGAAATAAATTTGTATTGAAAAATTAAATAAAATTCGTATTGATTATTTCTAGTTTCTATTGGTACCTTATATAACGTATAATAAATTTTGTCGCAGATCAAAGTTCACATTTATCGCAACGATTCTCGATTATTTGGCGGCTGCACAGTTATCATAGTTATTATTATTATGGGTACACATACGCAGTTATCATTGTAGTCAACGGTATAATTGTTGTACAATGAACGATCAGTCGGTATTCGAATTTCTAATAAAATTTATAAATACGTAATTATTTTTTTTTCCTACTTCGCCTAAAAGATTCATTCGGTTATAAGACTCACGCACTTTGTGCTGGTCCCAAATAGTGAGTCTTAAAAGCGGCGTTTACCGTATATTTTATTGGTACATATTACATTAATTTTCAAATCATACTAGCTGACAGCTATTCCTAACAGGTGGACGTTACATAATGGGCATTATTTTTTGTGTTTCAATCTCACTAGTCAAAAGTGCATAACATAACAAATGTACGCTTCGCCTATAACTGCCTATAAAGTTTAGCCTAGTTAGCTTAAATATTAGTTTTAATCGATCTAGTATAATGATACTTGATGGTAAAAGCATAACTGCAATGTATTATGTATGTTATTTTGTTATGTATGTATGTTTTTTACGGTGGTTAATTTTTTTTAGCAAGTTTTGCGCAATGATATAGGTAAGCGAGTAAATTAAAAATGCTCGTAATTCACTTAAAAATTAAATTATTGTAAAAAACGGTTGTTCTATTAAGCGGTGTTTGTGTAAAGAATACCTACCTAATTACTAATTAGGTATATATAAAACATTAGCCACGATAGCCACATAATATTATAGCAGTGCATTGAGTTATATAAATACACTGTACGTCAAATCTAAATTTACAATATGTTAGATGGGTAATTCCGGTCAATACCCAAGTCAGACTTGTTTATCAGCAAAACCGATGCGTCCCCACCCCCGCTGACCCACCGATGCGAACAACAACAACGACCGACCGCCGCCGGGGCCGGTACCCGTAGCCTACCGTCATTCAAGACTATTCAGCATTTCAGCATTTCATTTCAGCTATTCCACACGATATTATATACCATACAGCGGTTTCTGAAGTTTTGGTGAAACTATCAACAATTATTATCAGGTAAGAATTTAATATTTCATAACCTATATAGCTAATAACTACCTATATAAGTATTAAGTGTATTATATATTACCATATATTAAAATTTACTTATGTTTATATTAGGTACTACCAGCTATATAATAGCTATGTAAATTATGTTATTAATTAATATATTATATCAATAACAATATAATATGTACTTATATAGGTACATACAATTGTAATTTTCTATGTATATAGCTGTAGTGTGAAAATAACATTTTACCTACATATAATATTATTATATTGTATAAGCCAGTATATACCTAGATTGTCTGTTACAGACTATAGATTTACTATTTGCACTATTACACACAATTGTTTGACATTTATTTTTGAAAAGTTGAGCATTTAAAATATGTAGTTAGGTATATCTACCTAGTCTTGAAAGTAAAATTATTATTTGAAATACGTTTGGGTAAGTGAGGTATTTGTATACTGGTAACTTTTACCGGTTAATATAATTATTTCTAGAACAAATACATTAACATTTGTTTTTTTATTTTAAACTATAATTATACCTACTTTTCTGTATGCAAATAATAATTATTATACGCTATCAACTTTGTATTTTATATCATCTATACCTACCTATACCAACTATTTAAATTTTTATTTTTCAGATATTATTCATACTGCTAACTAATAGCATTATAGACTTAATAAATACAATTATTTACAAACAAACTAAATAATAAAAAAATTAAAATTGTTCAGTTATAAATTTAAAAATGATTAAGACTACTTGTTCCGTACAGTTTTGCGACAATGCATTAACGCATAGTCGCTTGTGACTATCTACTCAATATAATTATCAACCGGTCCGCCGATAGCATCGGCTCGCATATCTAATATACCAACTAGTCAGTCTTGGCCCGCAGGCGTACGCAGTGGTCGTCTCCGTTGGTTTGCGCCGTACGTGCCTGTGACCAAATAACGACCCGCGCTTCCATACGCATATGGGTGAGCTAATACCCGCGCTTGCATACGCACATGGGTGATTAATATTCGCGCCTTCATACGCATACATGTCGTGTTGTATCTTAGTGTCGTTATAAAGAGATTGGACACACCTTGGAGCACACAGTTATCAGCGGTCAGTCCATCTTCACCATCTTCCTCCCACTACGTTTCATCACTTCATACTCATCAATACCAGGTTCCGTCCATTTGTGGTTGTGTGAGTCGGCTATACGCCACATTATTGTATTGTCCTTTTGAGACTATTTATTATTATTGTTATACTACTAACACCATAAATTAAACTATATATATATTATTTATTGTATTCACTGAGAAATATCACTACTATTTTATACCGTTTATTTTGCGTTATTATTATTATAGTAATCTCTCTTAATACCTCACAGTGACCCCATAAGGCTCATCATCACCGGTAAAATTATATTCATCGCGTGGCCAACAACCTCATCATTTAATAACGAGACTTGGTACGCAACACTACTAGTTATAGAACAAAACATAGACGATTGCAAAAAGAATTACAAATTCTAGAATGGTCATCTACAAGTGAAATCCCAGATAGTTGTTTTGTCAAAGAAACTGTATTATCTCCACAAAATATTAATAACGATTGTATCAATAAATGTATTTATACTTCTATATGTGGGGCACCTGAATATAGCAATCATATTAAAAATACACCTTTCTATAAAACATGTGATAATGATTTAAATCAAGATATTTTAAGTAATGTAATTTGTACTCAAGATGATGCAGATTCAAATTCAATATTAATTCCTCTTACAAAAAGTTCAGTATACAGTGAAAATATTAAAAATAAATTAAAAGCATGGATGGTAAATTTCAATGTTCCACATAATGCCTCTAACAGTGGCGTGCCCAGGGGGGGGAGGATAGGGGTTAAAACCCCCCCCATCGGATCAAGAAAATTATATAATAGTATTTTATATTACACGTCGTATTCACTTGTCATTCAATATTCATAATAGTTATGTTTTTTAAATTCTATGCTATACTGGTCATAATCACGAATTCACGATTTAAGATAGTACTATCTAAATTATTCTGTGGTAATACACAAATGCACTGATACGAATCGTTATCAGCAGCGTTATCAACGCTCTGTTATTATTTGAAAAAGAGTACACCTATATTATAATATATTATTATAATTATCATATCATTCATAATTATATTCGTGTCTTCGTCATTACTC
>NC_042493.1:101046123-101051003 GCF_005508785.2 Acyrthosiphon pisum
CTGCACTACAGCATCAGGAGAAAGATCATTTTCTACTTTAAAGCGTTTAAAAACATACCTTAGAAACACAACATCAGAAAATAGATTGAATGGTTTGGCGCTTCTAAATATACACCAAGAAATTAAAGTTACACCTGAAAATGTTTTAAACTTATTATCAGCTAATGCCAGAAAATTAAACTTTAGACTAGATTAATTTTTTTCATCTTGTACATAAGATAATATTATAACAAGCATATTTAAAAGTCTGACAATATTTTTTTTTAATCAATAACAATGTATAGCCATGTGATATACAGTTAAAATTTACTTTTGTTCTTGTGTAGTGCCTTATTAGTAGCTTATTATATTAGTATAATACTATAATATATAATATATAATATCGTTTCTGATAACCTACTTTTATTTTTTTTTTTTGCTCAGTACTTAATTCTAGATTCTAGGACCTGCAATAGTGATAATTCGGACCTTCTTTGAACCCCCCCCCATTTTGAAATCCTGGGCACGCCACTGGCCTCTAATGCATTATTAAAAATCTTGAAAAATGATGCCAATCTTAATTTTCTTCCTGTTGATAGCCCTACATTACTTCAATCTGGATCAACCAAAGTTTTTAATATTCGAGAAATAGAGCCAAATGGCATATATTATCATTTTGGGTTAGAAACTGGTATTGATATGTATTCTAAAATATTTTCTTTGGATGATATTATTAGTATTGTAATTGGAATTGATGGTCTACCTCTAAGCAAGAGTAGTTCAAGCCAATTTTGGCCAATTCTGGCCTATATTTTTCCTTATAATAAAAATGTTTTTCCTATTGGAATATACTATGGCCACGAAAAACCTCTAGATAGTAACATATTTATCAAAGATTTTGTTGCAGAAATGCTTAAGCTATCTACCCACGGAATAGTGATTGATAATATTACTAAAAAAGTAATTATAAAAGCAATTTGCTGTGATGCGCCGGCCAGATCGTTTTTGATGAGAATTAAGAGACATTCCGGTTATTTTTCATGTTCAAGGTGTGTTATTGAAGGAGACTATTTAGAAAACCGTGTCTGTTTTTCATTTGTTGATAACTGTGGAAAAAGAACTCATTATGATTACATAACTATGAAAGATGAAGAACATCATACATCTTCAATAATTGCATCCCTTGTTGTATTCCCTGACCTTGATATAGTAAATATATTCTCTTTAGATTATATGCACTTAGTTTGCTTGGGAGTTGTGAGAAAATTAATTATTCTTTGGCAAAATAAGGGACCAAAGACCGTTCGGTTGCCTAGTTGGAAAATTAGAAAAATTACAAATTCTCTTTTGACACTAAAAACTTTTGTAACTAATGATTTTCCACGAAAACCAAGGGCTATAGAAGATGTAGCTCGTTGGAAGGCAACTGAATTCCGTCAGTTTTTGTTGTACACAGGACCAGTAGTTTTAAAAAACATCTTATCTAGTGACTGTTATGAAAATTTTATGGCCTTAAGTATTTCAATGAGAATACTTTTAAGCTCCAACTATAAGCAATATGTTGAGTATGCTCGCAAACTTCTTGTTTATTTTGTTAAATCTTTTGAACAGATCTATGGAAGTCAGTTTATGTCATACAATTTTCATAGTCTAATTCATTTACCTGATGATTATAATAGATTTGGGCCACTCGATTGTTGTAGTGCGTTCCCTTTTGAAAATCATATGAAGGATTTAAAAAATATGCTCCGTAAAAATGAAAAACCTTTACAACAAGTTGTTCGACGTTATGAAGATAAATGTAAAAGTGGAAACATAGAGCATAATAGTGATATCGAAAAAGTTAAATTTACTACCCCAAAGAGCCAAATTGTTATTTTTCAACTCAAAGTGGTGAAATAGTAAAAATAACTGAAATTGTATCACCAATGACTTCCAATAATAAAATCTTTATTGGAAAAATATTTTTAAACCAGGAAGAAATGTTTGTTAGCCCTTTAAAATCATCAAAGCTAAACATTTATAACGTAAATAATCTTTCTCAACATTTATATAAATGGGATTTTTCTGATATTAAAATGAAAATGATGATTTTTCATTTTGAGGGTTTAGTTACGGCTATACCAATTATTCATTCTTAATTAATATAGTGAGTATGAAGTAAAAAGTTGTCCTCTATGTATTTTGTGTTAATTTATGTTTTAAACTTTTATTGTTATTAACATTATGAATAATAATAATAATAATAGATAGATAGTTTAACTAAAACTTAAATTAAATTATACGTAGCAGTTAGCTCTCTATATACAGATACAATAATAAATATTCATTATTGTATCTGTTTTACTATTCATATGATTATATGATTATAGTAAAACAAAAATAGGTAGCTTAAATATAACAAGCATTTATACCAATACCTACCAATAAATTAAAGTTTATATTTTAGTATTTTAATACAAAATATTTAATCTTTTTAGAATTATGTGGACTATTGTCTGTTTTACTGTGGACAATAGTGTAAATGTTGTACCTGATACATGGTATCACAAAGGTACATGTGCATGGCCCAAAAAAAATGTAACCTAAAGAAGTATATAGAAACACGTATTCAACCAAACAAAGAAGATTTTGATTATTATAATGCCCGTCCTCTTCAACAAAATATACGTAAGTTTTGATTTTTAATAAGTACAACAATAATAAATATAATATAGGTACCTAATATAATAAATAATATACCATGGCAAGGTTTATTAAATTATTAGCTAATATACCTATAGGTACCTAATATAAAGAGTTTTTATGTCAGTGTTCATATATTTAAAATTATATTACTAGAGAGTTTCCATCAAGCTCGTTTAAAATCTCTGAAAGCGCAAGTTACATCTGAGCTTTCTTCGAATGAAGACGACAAAGAAACCAGGAAAAAAAAGAAAAAAAGTATACTATTCATCTGAAGCAGTATTAGAATCTAGTAATAATCATACATCTGATGTTTTATCTCCTCCAACATTAGACGATTTTGAAGGTAAGAGAAAGTATACTACTATAAAAATGTATACAATTATATGTTATACCTCCATAGAGTTAGTCATATAGATATGATAGATGAGATAGTTCTTTATACACAATTTTAGTAGGTGTGTTAGTTGTCGATTAGTTAGTTAAAAATTATAATCATACACAAGCTAGTCCTACCTATTTATTACTATTTGTGATATTATTACATATTATAATTTAAAGTTTTACTAAAAGATGTTACAGGAACAACAGTAGATAATTTTATATCTAATAAAAAGTCATTTGAAGGACAAAAAGAAATATTACTTGGTTCAAATTTATCGCCAGGGCTCGGGACTTTATGCATTTGCATATTTGTTCGGGAAGTAAATAGAATAAAACTGATCCGATACAAATTTGTGTTGTGGTATTTAGAGTTAAAGTTTAAAAGTTTATTGTGCATATGTTTGCATATTTTGGAATTTTTTTCTACAAATGCATATTTTTAATATTTATTGATTTTTATTGCATATTTTAAAATAACTTTTGATTATTTAGGTACTCTTAAATCATATTTTTAGTAAATTAATCAATTTTATCTACATGATTTTGTCAGCAATAATACCGATAAGGCGATAATCAATAGCGTTATGGGGAACCCATTTTATTTATAGCTCTGAAGACAATATTATTTTTATTTAATCTGTCTTTTACATTTACAGTATTATTTTGTTTGCCAGTACACAGTGATCGACGGACTACGATCGTTATCGTGTCAATGCATATATCGTCAATCGTTGTCGTGTTCGTATTTGTATTCGTTATTTTGTATTTATTAGTGCTCGTATTTGTGTTATAATATGCCAAAAGAAAAAAAAACACAAGTTAGTCGGTTAAAAAGTTTTATTTTGGAATTTGGGGATAATGTATTTTCCGCAGACGGAAGAGTTTTATTTTGCAAAATATGTGAAATTAAAGTAGAATATGAACGGCGATCTAGTGTAATACAACATATACAAACAGTTAAACATGTGAAAATGATTAAACGGAGGGAAATGTTCAATACAAGAACCCAACAAATGATTACACAAACTAATACAACTAAAAAGTCTACTTTCAATATGGACTTATGTAAAGCATTGCTATCGGCTAACATTCCATTGAATAAATTATCGAACCAAGTATTTCGAAAATTTTTGGAATCTTACACAGGGAAAGAGATACCATACGAAACAACTTTAAGAAAAGGCTATATTGATGATTGTTTTATTGAAACTATGCAAAAAATAAGAGAATATATTTCTGATCATAAAATTTGGATATCGATCGACGAAACGACCGATGCTGAAGGTCGATTTATCGCAAACGTGATTATCGGTACTTTGGAAGCTGAAAAATCTGGAAAAATATTTCTTTTGAACACTGAAGAACTGGAAAAAGCTAATTATTCTACAGTTAGTAAGCTATTTGACAAATCTCTTTCTATATTATGGCCAGATGGTATAAAACATGACAATGTTTTATTATTTTTGTCGGACGCAGCACCTTACATGGTGAAATGTGGTCAAACGTTAAATGCTTTAAGGTGCGTCTCCACTGCATGTGGCTAACGAATTGGCGATCTCGTTCCACGCGTCGTGTCGTTTTTCTCGTAGCTTATACTCAGATAATTGACAATTCCATAACACTGGATGTAAACAATAGGATTCGATAAGTTGCAAAGTTTTATCTTGACTCCACTCCATGTTTGATATTTAAATGCAAATTAATTTAACTTAACACTGGGTAGGTATAAATCTATAACGGTGAATTAAGTTAACGAATAACGATCACCTTGCAAGTTGGGAGTTGCAATTAAGTCTAGACAGTCTAGTACCTAGGTAATTTAACGTAGTAAT
>NC_042493.1:101051103-101052374 GCF_005508785.2 Acyrthosiphon pisum
GAAACATGTTTCGTGGTGCCAAGTTCACGTTGGCACCCCGACTTTATCCTATCGCAACCAAACCCAATATCATATTTTGCAAATTATTTGCAACAATTTGCAACACAGAAAAAAAATTTGCAACAATTTTTTTACGTCAGGAAAAATAAAATTCGTTCGGGGTGCCAAATTCACGTTGCACCCCGACTTTATCCTATCATACCCAAACCAATATCATATATTTGCAAATTATTTGCAACAATTTGCAACACAGAAAAAAAAATTTGCAACAATTTTTTTACGCCAGGAAAAATAAAATTCGTTCGGGGTGCCAAATTCACGTTGCACCCCGACTTTATCCTATCGTACCCAAACCAATATCATATTTTTGCAAATTATTTGCAACAATTTGCAACACAGAAAAAAAAATTTGCAACAATTTTTTTACGCCAGGAAAAATAAAATTCGTTCGGGATGCCAAATTCACGTTGCACCCCGACTTTATCCTATCGTCCCCAAACTTATACCATATTTTTGCAAATAATTTGCAACAATTTGCAACACAGAAAAAAAAATTTGCAACAATTTTTTTACGCCAGGAAAAATAAAATTCGTTCGGGGTGCCAAATTCACGTTGCACCCCGACTTTATCCTATCGCAACCAAACCAATATCAGTATCGTAGTATCAAATTTGGTTTTATAAATAATCACGAGAAAACACGTTGATAAAAATATATCGGGCTACAAAACACTCGGGATAAATTATCACTGAAAATAAAATGATAAATTATCAAATGTGTGCTCCAGAATACCAAATGCATCATTTATCCGATAATTATCAAATATCACTCGTGATATTATGTTATCGTACGAGTTCGAGAATAGACCCCCTGACAGCATTTTGTAATGATAATTTTATAATATTATTATAATAACTTTATACTAATATTATTCGTTATTATAATGTTATAATAATATTTTTAAACAAAAAATTGCTGTCTGGGACGTACCTATGCTACAATCGTGATAAGTAAAAAAAGGAATAACTGCACGACAAAATAAATATTAAATATTGCTAACCGTTTTTTTAAGTTTATTAAATTTTTGTAGAAATATACAATGATATATTTTAAATGAAGTTGTTAAATGTTAAATAAGTTAAATGTACGTTTAACGATGAACTCACAATCGATGAGTATGTTTTTGTTACTTTGACGGGTCTGAGTACCAGAGCGTATGGACTAAAGTTACTACTCGGTAACGGTAGTCTTTTTATTTTTGTCGGCGGCGG
>NC_042493.1:101052474-101055508 GCF_005508785.2 Acyrthosiphon pisum
AAATTAAAAATATTACAGCAACATCGATCAGCAGAAACATAATAATACAATTCTTATCTTAATGTGTTTTTTTTAAATCTTTTTAGGGTTTTATTGCTTATTTCAAAATATATTATGCTTTTTCTATAGTATTGTAAGTGTTGCAGCCGGGATCGAACAATAATAGACCGTGCGCCCGCGTGTATCCACAATACTTTACATCGCATGAAATAATATAATAATTTCACGACAGGTATGCCTGCGACCTGCTTAAGTCTACGTGAGTAGAGGTGTGTGTAGTTCGATCAGCAATGAGCGAAATTGCCATGCAAATACTGATGAAATAGGTACGTCTGAAGTGAGTGTGTACATGTGTATATACACATATGTGAGTGTGCGTACTTATATTAGAATAAAATGTCAACACGAATTTACGATATTAAATATAATAATATAATATAATAAATGCTTCAATATACACAATAAGCAAATGCTATGGCCCTTTTGGCCCAACAGTCAAAAATAATATAATAATTGGCCGCCTGACACAATTAACAATTAATAATATGACAAGCTATTAGAGCCGCTAAGAATAATAATATGGCTCAATAGTATGTAATATGAGGTAGCTATTAAAGCTGATATACAATATAATAATAAAGTGTTTTTACTCACAATTTGGTTCGTGCACCTAACCTTAATAAAAATAATAATAATAATAATACACGATAAAATACAAAATATAATATAATATAAAATGTGTAAAAAATATTGAGTTATGATTTATGACGCACGTCAACCACGGTCACAACATAAGAAAATTATTTGGGTACATTTTCATTATCCGTTGTAATAGTTTTTTTGAACTGAAAAGGATGTCTATGAAAAAAGTCGTATTGTGTGTCATATGACCTAAGTTATTGGGTCTTTGAGTATGGCGTCATGTATTCTAGAAAATAAATACAAATACATCGATAATCAAGTCTTATCCCACACGGCAATGTAATGTTATCGAAATATTTTCAAAACATTTTCAAATATATGTAAATATTTGACTACATATTCACAAAATATTATTATAATATATTCAAATATTTTCAAAATATTGTCACATCACTTTTTGGCTGAGAAGAAAATGTTTTCAATACATTTACTTTCAAATATTGTTAAAAGCTTTTCATGAAAATATTGTCAAAACGAAATACCAACAATATTGCTATAATAAATTAAACGATTATTTGTATTAGATTCTTGAGAAAATATTGTCAAAACCAAATACCAATAATATTTTCATTATATTTTTATAGAATATTACCAAAACTTAGTAGAAGTAATGTTGCTAAAAATGTATCCATATACAAAAAAATATCATACATATAGGGAATAATCAAACCTTATATACAAAAAAAAAAATACATAAAAAAACCCTAATTTTTAAAAAAAAGAAATACTTAGAAAATTATTTATATATTATTCTTGTAATTATAAAATAAATAAAAGTAGGTTAAACTGCATTAACACACAGTATATACGTACACAATTTGGTTCGTGCACCTAACCTTAATAATAATAATAATAATAATAATACACGATAAAATACAAAATATAATATAATATAAAGTGTGGCAATTCGCGTCGCGTACAAAATATAATAACCAACGTGGCGATTCGCGCCTGTTATCGAATATAACCATTAACTTGGAGATATCTAAAATATATACCTATATGTATGCATATATGTAAAATAATATTCGGCGATTCGCACTTGATTTCGCGACACGACAATAATATTTCTAGTCTGGTTGACCGTTTTTCGATAACTGGTTCGGGCTGTCGTGCCTAAATCTCTGATCATATAATAATATATAATAATTCACAAGATAACATATAGGAACAAAAATAAAACAATATAGTTCATGGATAATGTTTGCGTGTGTGAGTGTGTGTCGGCCGGCGGTATAGTAAGAGACACATAATAATAACAATGCTGTGGCGACGAAGGTAAAATAAATTGTAATAGATTTTCGCTAAGAGTCGGCCGGCCCGTCAACCAGTTCATTAGTTTAGGCTACAGAGAGGTCGAAACATTTTCGGTAAAGTTCCACAGGTTAAAGGCGAGTTGGCCATCAAGTGTAACATACTGCCATCGTGTCACGAGCTGGTTGGGTTGAGATTTATTATTATTGTCAGGAACTCTAATTTTTTTTTAAGTTTTTGAGTGCCCTTTCTTTTATTTTTCCAATTCGAGCACTGATCTCATGAATCGTGAAAGTTAGCAGTTAACATTTTCACAGATGATGTATTTCTGTTGTGCTATAACAACAAAATATACTAAAAATCCATCATAATATACTGTAGATAATGGTAAGAACCCTTTGTGCGCTAGTCCATCTCGTCAATGTTATAACGACACACCAGCCGCTGTCGTCTGTCACCGGTCGCTGTGTGAGTGCGTTATAGAGGATTTATAAACCTTACTGTTGCCGCCCGAAAGAGCAACAATGTTATTATTATGTGTCTCTTACTATACCGCCGGCCGACACACACTCACACACGCAAACATTATCCATGAACTATATTGTTTTATTTTTGTTCCTATATGTTATCTTGTGAATTATTATATATTATTATATGATCAGAGATTTAGGCACGACAGCCCGAACCAGTTATCGAAAAACGGTCAACCAGACTAGAAATATTATTGTCGTGTCGCGAAATCAAGTGCGAATCGCCGAATATTATTTTACATATAGGCATACATATAGGTATATATTTTAGATATCTCCAAGTTAATTGTTATATTCGATAACAGGCGCGAATCGCCACGTTGGTTATTATATTTTGTACGCGACGCGAATTGCCACACTTTATATTATATTATATTTTGTATTTTATCGTGTATTATTATTATTATTATTATTAAGGTTAGGTGCACGAACCAAATTGTGAGTAAAAACACTTTATTATTATATTGTATATCAGCTTTAATAGCTACCTCATATTACATACTATTGAGCCATATTATTATTCTTAGCGGCTCTAATAGCTTGTCATA